>NC_036849.1:0-271586 GCF_002910315.2 Salvelinus sp. IW2-2015
TTCTTTGTATTATCTTTTACCATATCTAATGTGTTATATTCTCCTACATTCATTTCACATTTCCACAAACTTCAAAGTGTTTCCTTTCAAATGGTATTAAGAATATGCATATCCTTGCTTCACGTCCTGACCTACGGGCAGTTAGATTTGGGTATGTCATTTTAGGCAAAGAAACTAACAAAAAAAGTGGCAGATCCATTTACCAATAGGTGCCCTTCTTTGCGAGGCATTGGAAAACCTCCCTGGTCTTTGTGGTTGAATCTGTGTGTGAAATTTGCTACTCGACTGATAATTTCATGTGTAGGGTACAGAGATAATGTCCAATAATGTTTGTACCATGTTTTGTGCTGCTATCATGTTGTGTTGCTACCATGTTGTTGTCATGTTGTGTTGCTAACATGCTGTGTTGTCATGTGTTGCTGCCTTGCTATGTTGTTGTCTTAGGTCTCTCTTTATGTAGTGTTGTGTTGTCTCTCTTGTCATGATGTGTGTTTTGTCCTATATTTATATGTACATTATATTTACATTTTTAATCCCAGCCCCCGTCCCCGCAGGAGGTCTTTTGCCTTTTGGTAGGCTGTCATTGTAAATAAGAATTTGTCCTTAACTGACTTGCCTAGTTAAACAAAGGTTTAAAAGAATATATAATAATTAGGTACTCATTAAAAAATTATGTTAAACACTATTATTGCACAAAGAATCCATGCAACTTATTATGTGACTTTTTACTCCCAAACTTATTTAAGCTTACCATAACAAAAGGGTTGAATACTTATTGACTCAAGACATTTGAGCTTTTTATTTAAAAAAAAACATAATTCCACTTCGACATTATGGGGTATTGTGTGTAGATCAGTGGCACAAAATCTCAAGATAACCCATTTCAAATTCAGGCTGTAACACAACAAAATGTGGAAAAAGTCAAGGGGTATGAATACTTTCTGAAAGGCACTGTAAAATGAATAGTGTTTCATGTTAGCACTTTCTAGAGAGGCCAGATACCTCATTATTCTGATATATTGAATTATGGTCTTCTTAATATTCCTCAAAATGCTCAAATTCTCAACCACCCAAACAACCTTTAATAACATTCATTCCAATTTCCCTACATGGATACTATAGGCTACTTCCAAATACAACCAATAAATGCTCCATTGTCATACCTCTTTTCTGTGACATTATTTTCCATGCAGAACAGATGGTCAAGAAATATATAATATCTTATTTTCGACTGACTATCTTTGTTTTCTATCGCACCAACAAAGCAAATATCCTTGTTCTAGTAGAAAAGCACTGTTCACATTACACTTAACCATGCCCTTACCGCTGCTCTGTAAAATAACTTAATAGTATGGTAATATTTGCCTTTCAAATGTGGGAAAACAATTCAAAGTGCTCTCTGCAAAGAGCACCTTTGAATGTTATTGCTTTCCAAAGAGTGGGAGAGATAAGAAATAGAGGGCACTTTCTTCCTCTCTATGCAAGACTAATTCAGATTTTGAAGTCATTTGTTCATTTACAAGTCATTTATTTTACACACCCTTAATTATTGCCATTTGGCGTTTAGATTGATCCTCACCACCTTCTCAAAACGCATTGGAGAAGAAAGTGCGAGGGGAGGGACCCAATATGGTTGAAAAAGAGGTAAGGAGATAGGATGCGAGAAATCATGGAAAGACACATTGAAATTCAGTCAAGGCAAGCGTCCCTACTCTCCTCCCTTATCCATAAGCACAATTCCCATCATGGATTTAACAATGGTGGAAGCTCCCCCCGGCAATGATAACACCAATCCATGCTTTTAAACCTGAGAATTTTCCTTCCTCTTCAGCATCTGAGTTAGGAAGAACGCCTGTATATTTGTAGTGACTGGGTGTATTGGTACACCATCTAAAGTGTAATTAATAACTTCACCATGCTCAAAGGGATATTCAGTGTCTTCTTTTTAAAATGTTTTAACCATCTACCAATAGAAAATCATGGAAAAACATTTAAATTCAGTCATGGGCAGCGTCCCTATTCTCCGCCCTTATCCATAAGCACAATTCCCATCATGGATTTAACAATGGCAAAAGCTCCCCCCCCGGCAATGATAACACCAATCTATTGCTTTTAAACCTGTGAGGGGAGGGTGCAAGTGCACACTTTGGGTGAAGTGTGGAGAATCGTGACGCAGACAATGTGTCTAGATGATGAGGAAAATAAATACGGTTTCTCAATGGACAGAGGCAGGAGCCATACTTTTATTGATCTGCCCATACCACAGAAATTAAATATGAATGTGTCTCAGATTATCCAGTTATCATTGCAGTCAGACCCCATCCAGAGCTTAACATTGTAACACTGTATAAGGTATCTTATTATATACAGAATTCATTAAATCACAGACGATTCTGTGATGGGATTGTATGTCTTTGGTTTAGGCTCATTTGCAGTAATCAGTCAACATGGGCACACACACAAGCAAGCACACACGTTGCACAGGTTACACACCCACAGACACCCACCCACACACATACTCACACACACACACACACAAGCACACACACACAGGCTTTATTGGAGACTATTGGATTTCATTGCAGTAATATTTAGACACAGCTGTCTGCAGCAGCCTATTTCCTGTTGTGCTTATGAAATTACTCCAGCGAGACACCTCTCAGCCAATAGAAAGTATACCAAGATCAGATCATCTGGGCCACATGGGTTTGGAAAGAGAGGACAGGTACTCACCAGTGGAGGCTGCTGAGGGGAGGATGGCTCATAATAATGTCTGGAACTGCGCCAATTGAATGGCATCAAACCATGGGGTTGATGTATTTGATACCGTTCCCCCTATTCCGCTCCAGCCATTACCACGAGCCAGTCCTCCCCAATTAAGGTGCTGTGGTCCTGTGGTACTCACATATTGTTGTTTGATACACATTTTATTTCGTTGCCCAGTCTCTTGTGTATACAATACTTTTTTGTATCATTTTAACTCTTAACAATGATGTGAATAAACATACAACTCTTTGAAAATTAATGCAAGGAGCTTAGCCTATACTGGAAGTTAGATTGAGAGGTTGAATTAGTTTTGAGCAGAATGAAATTATGGATTTGATTGAAATTCATTTATAATTTATATTTGAAAACATACAGAGCTGCATATCTACTGTATAGCTAGCTACCGCCTGCCTACATGACGAAGTTAGGTAGATGGATTTTTGCTGGCGCTCATCTTTTTTGGGCACATGGGAGGAGCAAAGGAGGAGTCGAGGGAGTGGTGAGGCTTGACGTCGCTGGCGGGAATCCTGAAGCTCTTTTGGTTCCTTGTTTTCAACAGCGCGGGAGTTTCTGCCATCACATAAAGAGGATTCTACAGTAAGTTTGGTTTTATGATTCCTGTTTCACAAATCTCCTGCAACATGATATATTCAAAGAGAAGATTTCAAACGTTTTGAAGGATTACGTGATTTTGTAATGTGTTTTTAGCCCGTTTGTTATTTTGAACTGTTATTCTGCCCCATTTAGCTAACGCTAGCTAGTTACGTGGTTCAAACGTCTTCGTACATATTACACAATAGAATACATTTTCAAAGAAAGTGAATTGCACAAAAAAATAGACTGGCTGCAAAAGTAGTTAACTAACTAGATAACTTGACTAAGTCATAGATAGTGAAATGCAATGTTCGTTATTAAATAAGATGAACGATACTGTAGCTGTGTTATTGATCCTCAAGGGGAAATTAGGTAGGTAGGTAGGTAACTAGTTAATAGAAGTGAGTCAAACGGGCACCAAGGCAGCCAATAGCCTTAGCTACACGACAGTGGACAGTAGACAACAATAAAATAAACAGCGCATCAATACTGTTTAGTGAAGTGGCACTCGAGGAGAAGAATTCAGTATGTTAGCTAGTTCATGTGTATGTACAACATAAATGGGAACATGTCATGCCACTTCCACATTTGCATCACCTCTCATTCTCTGATAATCCTATCATTTCAGTAGAGCAATGCCCTGTGAAAGAAAGCCAATGCGCTACGGCCACTCGGAGGGACACACTGATGTTTGCTTCGATGACACTGGAAAGTAAGTTTAACTGAACCAGCCTTGACAGCTGGAACATATTCACTACCAGCGTAACCTCCCGCTCATAAAGTGGCAGCTGAACATGTCTCATCTGATATTTAGGTTAAAATAATATATCACATTACTTCTTACTTCTACATTTTTTTGTTTTAAAAACATTAAGCATGGTCATCAGGCCCAAAAATATTTTGTCTGGTAAAGAAATCTGAGTGGCTGGTAGATTTTTCCATCTACTTGAACCTACCACAGTGTCTGGTTGACCAAAAAGTAAACGTTAGGCCCTGGTCATTAAATAGGCATAAAACAAATGTAATATACACAACTGAAATATTTGTTTAAAGTAATGTGAATTGATTATGATTAATAAGTGATAAGCACTAATGGCAGTCACTACCATCATGGGACTTTTATTTATTGTTTTATGCTGTGTTAGAGCGTTCAACCCATCATGCATAGTGCATTTAATGTTTAAAAATAATAATAATCAAAAGCATAATTTTTTTATAATCGAACTGACCTCAAAAAGCGCTAATCTCTCAGCACTAATAAATATTGTCCAGGTAGTAATATAAGTATAGAGGCAGTCGCTGATATTATTCTTGCCTGACATTCTCTCAGGTATATAGTCACTTGTGGAAGTGATGGGGATGTGAGAATATGGGAGAGTCTGGATGATGACGATCCCAAGTCCATCAACGTGGGGGAGAAGGCCTATTCTTTAGCCTTGAAGGTGAGTCTCATACCAGTCTGCCATTGTTACAAATGTGTTGCATAGCAAATATGCAATAAGCCTACTCAATGTGGTTGCCAATGAGGTACTCCTGAGACATGGCTGTAGACTCTTAGATCCCATAGGAGTCTACAGCCATATCGCAGGTCTACCAATGTGGTTAATGTCAATTCTATAGAAGAAAAAGAAACGCACACCTATTAAGGCGAGGTGCTGGCTAGCGGAGTAGAAAACTTGAAGAAAAAAAGAGAGCCGCACACTCTAGGAGCTCAGATGCAAAAATGTAATTACCAACGTTTCGACAGCCAAGCTGTCTTCATCAGGGTATAAGCACAAACACTGCAGGATGACTCGTTTTTATAGTGTCAAAAGACACACAGGTGTCTGTAATCATGGCCAAGTGTGGCCTAATATCATTGGTTAATTCTCAGATATTAAAATGGCATACAAACAACAGCGTACAAAAAAGAAATGGATAGCATACGATCATAGATTAATTTTAGACTACACAAGCTTACAAACAATTACAATGGCAAAGTCACAATAATCACAAGAATGGCTTCAGATCAAAGTCTACGTTGAGACTGAAGGGAGCAAGGGTCTTTAAATTAAAGATCCAGGCAGCCTCTCGTTTTAACAATAAATTATCAAGGTCACCCCCTCTCCTAGGGAGGGTTCTATACACTGATCTTTACAGGAAACCTACTGATTGTAACAGTTTGTTGAGGGCTGACAGTTGTCACCCACTTCCCTTGAAAAATAGTTTGCTCTACAGCCAATTCTGTCGAATCAAAAGAATTTGCAAAAAACAATCAGATTTCGACAGAAATATGGCTGAGACGCAAAGAAAATTCAAGGAGAGAGGGTACACAATGTCCCCTCACTGTCCCTGCTGTTCCATGAGATGTTTAATCTGTTTTTTTTTAAAGATAATTTTGCTGTTTGCTTGAGTAATTTGAGATGGGAGTTCCATGCAATCATGGCTAGGGCTGTGGCAGTCATGAAATTTTGTCAGCAAGTGATTGTGAAGCAAATAACTGCCGGTCTCACGGTAATTGACGGTAATTAACATGAACATTAGCACGTTTAGCATCTCCTGGCTTCCATGCATAGGCTACAAGCCACTGATGCAGACCTTTGAACATCTACATTTTAAAAAGTCAAATAAATCCATTTAATATAGCCTACACCATCACAATAAATCCATCATTTATTTTAGACGGGTCTAAAGAAACATGATATGAAGTAAATTTAGTCCATTTCAGAGGAACAGAAAAGCATACTCTGCATTGTCCTTATGTAGGCCCTGATATGGCTATGCCATATGGCTGTGGGCTACACTAGTTCATTTAGCAGAAAAGATTTGCTCAGAATTCTGTGGCATAATTTTTTCTTTTTTCTCCCAATTTCAATTACGATCTTGTCTCATCGCTGCAACACCCCAAGAAGCTCGGGAGAGGGGAAGGTCGAGTCATGCGTCGTCCGAAACATGACCCGCCAAACCGCGCACCTTAATTCCCGCTTAACCTGGAAGCCAGCTGCACCAATGTGTCGGAGGAAACACCGTTCAACTGATGACCAGAGTCAGCCTGCAGGCGCCCGGCACGCCACAAGGAGTCACTAGAGCGTGATGAGCCAAGTAAAGCCTCCCCGGCCAAACCCTCCCCTAACCCGGACGACACTGGGCCAATTGTGCGCCGCCCTATGGGACTCCTGGTCACGGCCGGTTGTGACACAGCCTGGGATCAAACCCAGGTCTGTAGTGATGCCTCAAGCACTGCGATGCTTGAGGTGCTGCAACACTCGGGAGGCCCTGCTGAATTGTTAAAAAAAATATTTTATAGTATGAAGAATACAATTGAACACAGCTTCATAAATATTCTGTTTTGACCGTTTAACAAAGATACTGGTCCTCCTATATTCTTAATTTAGAGTTATTTATGCAATGTGATACAAACGTTGGGCTATATGTTTAGATTTTTTTATACATTCTAAGGCTGCATGATGGGACTCTAATGATTTTTTAAAAAGCCTCAAGCTGCACACACTTCATCACTCTCTCATTCACAATTTGACAAGCACTTGATAATATTCTCACCAGGCCTCAAATTTCCATGCGGCATCCCCCTTGTGTGGTCGTAATGCCCCCTAAAAAATCCATGCCTTTTGCGGCCAAAGTGGCCGTTGTGCCCTAGGGCTGAATATAATAATTATAATTGCCGTGCTCCGAAGCACATCTCACTCACTCTCAGATGTAGCCGATGCCCGTCACATGATCGGGTCCTTCTCACAGGCATTTCAGTTAAGAAGTAGGCTACAAGTGAATGAAGAGAGACACATCGGGATGCAACTGTGTGCATCCCTCTAATCGAATTCCGAGGCGCATATTAAAGATGTCAGAACTGTCCACATGTAGCCTACTTTTCGTCAGCCAACAAGATGAATAGGCCTAATGAACAGTAAAAACACTAGCCTATGTCAATGTACTATCCGCCATAGTACAAAAGTTGACCAATTCTATTGATGATGCAACAGAACAGAATGTTTAGCTTAATGTTGATAAACTAAACTGAGCAAAAAAATAAACGTCCTCTCACTGTCAACTGCGTTTATTTTCAGCAAACTTAACATGTGTAAATATTTGTATGAACATAACAAGATTCAACAGCTGAGACATAAACTGAACAAGTTCCACAGACATGTGACTAACAGAAATTGAATAATGTGTCCCTGAACAAAGGGGGGAGGTCAAAATCAAAAGTAACAGTATCTGGTGTGGCCACCAGCTGCATTAAGTACTGCAGTGCATCTCCTCCTCATGGACTGCACCAGATTTTCCAGTTCTTGCTGTGAGATGTTACCCCACTCTTTGACCAAGGCACCTGCAAGCTCCCGGATATTTCTGGGGGGAATGACCCTAGCCCTCACCCTCCGATCCATCAGGTCCCAGACGTGCTCAATGGGATTGAGATCCGGGCTCTTTGCTGGCCATGGCAGAACACATTCCTGTCTTGCAGGAAATCACTCACAGAACGAGCAGTATCGCTGGTGGTATTGTCATGCTGGATGGTCATGTCAGGATGAGCCTGCAGGAAGGGTACCACATGAGGGAGGAGTATGTCTTCCCTGTATCGCACAGTGTTGAGGTTGCCTGCAATGACAACAAGCTCAGTCTGATGATGCTGTGACACACCGCCCCAGACCATGACGGACCCTCCACCTCCAAGTCGATCCAGCTCCAGAGTACAGGCCTCGGTGTAACGCTCATTCCTTCGACGATAAATGCGAATCTGACCATCACCCCTGGTGAGACAAAACCGCGACTCGTCAGTGAAGAGCACCTTTTGCCAGTCCTGTCTGGTCCAGCGACGGTGGGTTTGTGCCCATAGGTGATGTTGTTGCCAGTGATGTCTGGTGAGGACCTGCCTTACAACAGGCCTACAATCCCTCAGTCCAGCCTCTCTCAGCCTATTGCGGACAGTCTGAGCACTGATGGAGGGATTGTGCGTTCCTGGTGTAACTCGGGCAGTTGTTGCCGTCCTGTACCTGTTCCGCAGGTGTGATGTTCGGTTGCACCGATCCTGTGCAGGTGTTGTAACACGTGGTCTACCACTGCAAAGACGATCAGCTGTCCGTCCTGTCTCCCTGTAGCGCTGTCTTAGGCGTTTCACAGTATGGACATCGCAATTTATTGCCCTGGCCACATCTGCAGTCCTCATGCCTCTTTGCAGCATGCCTAATGCATGTTCACGCAGATGAAAGTCCAGCAAACGCCAGGACCGTCTCCTAACGTTGATTCAGCTGCGGGATCGCGGCACCACCAGTACAGAGCTTGCTCAGGAATGGCAGCAGGCAGGTGTGAGTGCATCTGCACGCACAGTGAGGCGAAGACTTTTGGAGGATGTCCTGGTGTCAAGAAGGGCAGCAAAGAAGCCACAATTTTCTCTGATGAATCCCCTTTCTGATTGTTTGGGGCATCTGGAAAAAAGTTTGTCCGGAGAAGACAAGATGAGCTCTACCATCAGTCCTGTGTCATGCCAACAGTAAAGCATCCTGAGACCATTCATGTGTGGGGTTGCTTCACAGCCAAGGGTGGTATGATCTCACTCACAATTTTGCCTAAGAACACAGCCATGAATAAAGAATGGTACCAACACATCCTCTGGGAGCAACTTCTCCCAACCATCAAGGAACGGTTTGGTGACGAACAATGCCTTTTCCAGCATGATGGAGCACCTTGCCATAAGGCAAAAGTGATAACTAAGTGGCTCGGGGAACAAAACATCGATATTTTGGGTCCATGGCCAGGAAACTCCCCAGACCTTAATCTCGTTGAGAACTTGTGGTCAAGCCTCAAGAGGCGGGTGGACAAACAAAAACCCACAAATTCTGACAAACTCCAAGCATTGGTTATGCAAGAATGGGCTTCCATCAGTCAGGATGTGGCCCAGAAGTTAATTGACAGCATGCCAGGGAGGATTGCAGAGGTCTTGAAAAAGAAGGGTCAACACAGCAAATATTGACTCTTTGCATCAACTTCATGTAATTGTCAATAAAAGTCCTTGACAATTATGAAATGCTTGTAATTATACTTCAGTATTACATAGTAACATATGACAAAAATATCTAAAGACACTGAAGCAGCAAACTTTGTGAAAATTTATATTTGTGTCATTCTCAAAACTTTTGACCAGAACTGTATTATATGGTGTGTCTTATCTTTTCTCTCCTCTGGCAAACAGGCTACACTCTAGGCAGTGTCTTTTGCTGATGTGTGTGTCTGGTAGTGGTATTCCATCTAGCCTACTTTTTTCAATTTCGGCAGGGTTAAAACCTGCCTGGTGCTCCCAATGTTTAAAAAAAAATATTTACCCCTCTAATAATATCGCTAAAATCCTCAATAAGCTTTACAGGAATATGGCTCTGAACGTATACCGCAACACCTTCCCATAGGCATTCCTGTTTTTTCTGTAGATGTTATATCGTTCTATTGCTACTGCTTTATAATCAAAGGAATTATCTAAGTGAGTTTCAGAGATGGCCGGTATATGAATGTTATCTGATGTTAGCAAGTTATTGATTTCATGAACCTTGTTTCTAAGGTTACATACTTAGTCAAGTTGTACATGGAGTATGATAATATTCAAACAGTGCTATGGCTCGATATATCTGCTCCCCGTTACAAATCTAGGTTTATTTGTCATATTCATGGCACTGTACAATGAAATTCTTATATGGTTGTTATCTAATTTTGTCAATTCTTCCCATAATAAATAGAATGGGAAGCTGGTCACAGCAGCCTCCAACAACACAGTACAAATCCACACGTTCCCTGAGGGTGACCCAGATGGCATCCTCACCCGCTTTACCACCAACGCCACCCACGTCACCTACAACAGCAGCGGCTCCAGAGTCGCTGCCGGATCCAGGTACTGTAGACGGACACCCATAGAAATAGAATGACTAGAATATAATGTCATTTCTGTGTTACCACGCCGATGTACAGAGCTCAGAGCAAATTGCTAGAAGCTGAATAAATGATATTCTGCATGTCATTATCCTCCTTTACAATCAGTTCGGCAGTGCAGATATCTACATTTATTTCCTTGTCATAAAAATGTGTTTCTGGTTTGATGGTTATACTAATGATCCCAATATAGTTATTGTGCCAGACCATAGATTAGATTAACAATCAAGCTTTTTGGGGGATTTGGAAGGACATTGGACTTCTAGTGGGATAATTCCGGTTTAAGAATCAATGGGCAGGGTTTTGAATATAGGATCTTTACACTGTAGAATGACTGCTTGAACACAGCGTGCGTGGATGACTTTTGACCAAATAGACACGAAACAGCTTTCAATTCCTTTCTGATTAGTCTAGACTGTAAGTCAATAGCAGTTTGCTGTACGCATTGATTCTCTAAACAGGTGTATCACAGAAATAAAGACTCTGACCATATCTCTGGATTGATTAGGCCATTTTCACGTGGCTAATATCCGTTTGAATATTGACTTGATCAACACAGGCATCTGAGGCCTGTTGAGGGTTACAGATGTAGGATCTTAATTTGAGCCAGCTTGCTACAGCAGGAAAAGTTGAATTATTATGTGGAATATCGTTAATGGACATTTTTGTAGGGGATGATCAATTAAGTCTGACATTTTAAAGTGGAAATGATATACTTTGGAAGTGTTTTTAAGCCTTGAGTACATTACAAGTTTGCATTTCCTGCTGTGTAATAGGGTGATCAAATTAAACTATGGCATCTGTATGACATCCACCACTGATTTGAGGAAATTAGTTTCTTGCGTCTATTTCCTTCTGCAGATCTAACTGATCTAGATATGTAATACTGTATGTGTGTGATACAAAGTAAAAGTTGGAAGCAGAGCACTTACTACTCAATTGATTGTTTGCATGATTTATTCATTCATTCCTTAATTCATGCCTTCAATCATTTTATTTCCACACTCATTCACTCACTCCCCAGAGATGAGGTTTTTCCTGACCAATCAAGAATTCTTGCTTTAATGAAATTATCCATTCATATATCATTAAACCCTAGACCAAACAATGATTTCCTTGATTACCTTTGTTCTGATCACGTGTGTGTGTGTGTGTGTGTGTGTGTGTGTGTGTGTGTGTGTGTGTGTGTGTTGTGTTGTGTGTGTGTGTGTGTGTGTGTGTTGTGTGTTGTGTGTGTGTGTGTGTGTGTGTGTGTGTGTGTGTGTGTGTGTGTGTGTGTGTGTGTTGTGTGTGTGTGTGTGTGTTCCTCCCTCAGTGACTTCATGGTGAAGGTAGTGGAGATGTCCGACAGCAGTCAGCAGAAGACCCTGCGGGGACACGTTGCCCCCGTCCTCAGTGTCACCTTTGACCCCAAGGATGAGTTCCTGGTAGGTGGAATCCTCTACAACGTTACCCTTACCACCACTAATTTTACAGATTTTGACATGATACTAATTAGCTAGATACTGTTATTGTGCATTAGGAATAGACTAGAATGCTTTATTCTTACAAGAAAAAAGTAGTTGTCAAACCTTTCTCGTCTCAGGCCTCTGCTAGCTGTGATGGAACTGTAGCTGTGTGGAAGATTGAGGAGCAGGTAACAAGCCATCACCCCACCTCATATTCTACTCTTTTGTTTAGCTCATTGTCATTGAAATCCTTGGGTGGGCCGCCTAAGGGTTTTTTCCGGATGCCTACATCCAAACAGTGTAAACAATATATGTATACAGTACCAATCAAAAGTTTGGACACACCTACTCATTCAAGGGTTTTATTTATTTGTACTATTTTCTACATTGTAGAATAATAGTGAAGACATCAACACTATGGAATAACACACATGGAATCATGTAGTAGCTAAAATAGTTAAACAAATAAAAATATATATTTTATATTTGAGATTCTTCAAAGTAGCCACCCTTTGCATTGATGACAGCTTTGCACAGTCTTGGCATTCTCTCAACCAGCTTCACCTAGAATGCTTTTCCAACAGTCTTGAATGAGTTCCCACATATACTGATCCCTTGTTGGCTGCTTTTCCTTCACTCTGCAGTCCAACTCATCCCAAACCATCTCAATTGGGGAGGTAGGGTCATCTGATGCAGCACTCCATCACTCTCCTTCTTTGTCAAATAGCCCTTACACAGCCTGGAGGTGTGTTGGGTCATTGTCTTGTTGAAAAACAAATGTTAGTCCTACTCAGCGCAAACCAGATGTGATGGTGTATCTCTGCAGAATGCTGTGGTAGCCATGCTGGTTAAGTCTGCCTTGAATTCTAAATAAATCACGGACAGTGTCACCAGCAAAGCACCATCACACACCATGCTTCACATGCGGCGATCATCCGTTCATCTACTCTGCGTCTCACAAAGACACAGCTGTTAAAACCAAAAGTTTCACATTTGAACTCATCAGACCAAATGACAGATTTCCACTGATCTAATGTCCATTGCTCGTGTTTCTTGGCCCAAGCAAGTCTTTTCTTCTTATTGGTGTCCTTTAGTAGTGGTTTCTTTGCAGCAATTGGACCATGAAGGCCTGATTTCACGCAGTCTCCTCTGAACAGTTGATGTTGAGATGTGTCTGTTACTTGAACTCTGTGAAGCATTTATTTGGGCTGCAGTTTCTCAGGCTGGTAGCTCTAATGAACTTATCCTCTGCAGCAGAGGTAACTCTGGGTCTTCCTTTCCTGTGGCGGTCCTCATGAGAGCTAGTTTCATCATAGAGCTTGATGGTTTTTGCAACTGCACTTGAAGAAACTTTCAAAGTCTTAAAGTAATGGACTGTCGTTTCTCTTTGCTTATTTGAGCTGTTCTTCCCATAATATGTACTTGGTCTTTTACCAAATAGAGCTATCTTCTGTATACCACCCCTACCTTGTCACAACATAACTTGTTGGCTCAAACACATTAAGAATGAAAGAAATTCCACAAATGAACTTTTAACAAGGCAAACCTGTTAATTGAAATGCATTCCAGGTGACTACCTCATGAAGCTGGTTGAGAGAATGCTAAGAGTTGGCAAAGCTGTCATCAAGGCAAAGGGTGGCTACTGTGAAGCATCTCAACTATAAAATATATTGTTTCTGCTCTTGCTCTATCGACTGCCATTTGAAAGTAGATTTAAAAATTATATCTGGGTCGTTTAACACTAAAGCGTTTTGCAACGTTAAATGAAAATGTGTCTTTCTTATTGAACAAGTCCAGGTAGTCCCTCCCCAGTTTCAGTCAGTTTTCTTGCCTAATGAACATGGCCGTGTTATTGCATTAGAGCAGGGTTTCCCAAACTCGGTCCTGGGGCTCCTTCTGGGTGCACGTTTTGGTTTTTGCCGTAGAAAACTCGGTCCGCGTTTGGGAAACCCTGCGTTAAGAGTGATCTGAGAAACTCTGCTTTGGATTCATTCAGACTCAGGTGACCAGCTGGCCGCTGCTGCAGAAGTCCAATGATGTCATCAATGCCAAGTCCCTGTGCCGACTGGCCTGGCAGCCCAAGGCCGCTAAGGTACTAACTCACTTACCTCTACTTTCAGGTTATAGACTGTTAAAAAGAAATATGCTATTGCAACCTCTTTGTTTTTCTCTATACTGCATTTGTTTTAGGCATAAGGGCAATGAAATGTACTGATATGTATGTATAGTTGCATATTTTTCCTAGCTTGGGTCTCAGGAAAACACAGAATTTCTAATTTGGGTCCCAGGCCGAAAAAGTTTAAGAACCCCTGCTTTAAGTTGACCTATAGTTTTTACCTGTTCAGTACCTCTTTCATGTATTCAGTACCTCTTCTATGCACCATTATTATTTATTCAGGTTAGTCTCATCGAGATAGGATATATTTTTCAAGACAGATCCTAATCCACTTGGTGACACTTAATCCATTATGTCAGAGCGCCCAGTGGTTTCCATAGTGTGTGTGTGTGTCTAGCTCCTGGCCGTTCCCGTGGAGACAACGGTGCAGCTGTACCAGAGAGACTCCTGGGCCCACGTGGGCACACTCTCCGATGACCTTGGCACACAGGTGAGGTCAATGGGTAAAGTGGACACCTGGGGGGCATGTTCAGTAAGGTTACAAAAGGGTTTGAAACGGAAAACAAAAGTAAGCGTTCTTCATGGATGGCCTACTCTGTTTCACAATGTTTTCTCCTCTACCTATTAAACACCACCATGCACAGCTCCACTGTAAGCCTGGGCGATATGGGCAAAAAATCACATCCAGATTGTATTTATAGGCGATTCACAATATATCTAGATTTTGAAAACATATTTTTTTCTCAAAATAAGCTATGTTGTACAATTTTTAAGGTCAAATAAATTTAATTTCCAAATGGACAGCAATGATCTAATGAATTCAGGGCTTGTGAAATGATATGCTTTTTTGCAATCTGTCGATGAGTACGGTTACGTGCACACAATGCGGTTATTGTGGATAGAATAGATTAATATATTCGTTTGATCAAAACGTTTACATGCTTTGTAAGAATGACTATTTCCCCTATATTCCTAATTACATGGACACATCTGAAATCATGCTATCTGATGGCACTCTGATAAATGCAGAAAATCACCAATCAAAATAAATGTTCTACCGTGATATTTTTGGGAAGCATATTTGAGTTTGGTCATATAAAGTTGATGTAAAACTTACTTCTAAGACTCATGCATTCAGTTGTTCCTAACTCACTTCACTCGGGCTATAGAGGGAGTTTAGCTCGGCTGGTGCTAGCATATGTGCAGACCAAATACACAGCTGGAATGACGATTTGGGTGTTTACATGTGCTAATAATTTGAAAGATTACTCAGAAAACCAGGTGTTTTAATTTGTGTGTGCTAGATTCGATTTGAAAAAACGAGACCCAACTATTCTCCTGCTCCTGCTGGCTTTTGCAGATGCTGCCACTACTCCTGAAGTTGCCGGTAATAGGCTACACGAGGAGTCGGCAACTTTTCTCATGTGGAATGCCAATTTATCTTACCATTTCTACGTACCAATCTGCATGCCAGTTATGGTTTTCATATGCAAATGTTAGTGAAACAGTTTCATGTCTTCATATCTCAAAATCATTGTCATGTGGTTAATCAAAATCCTATCCAAATCTAAATTTAAATTTAAAAAGCCTAAAAGGGAACTTCTATTGCCATTGCCAACTATGTAAAAATAGCCTACATAAAGCCAACAAATAAAAACATTGCAGTATGCAGGTAGAAAATATAAAAATAAATATCCTATAAATCACATTGGCTACACATGGCTGCAACGAACTTGAAACATTGTACAAACTATTTAACTTGGGTCTGGACCAAAGCTTGTGCTAGCCAACTTCCAACATTGTATAAAATATTCTAGGCTCTCAGTTTCCTTAGCCAGTGAGCTCGGGACAGACCCAGTTGTAGGCTATTTGCGCAAGGGATGAGAAGCAGTGCTTGACTTGGGAACGAGCTCACCGGAGCTGAGTTCCGCCACCTCAAATGTTCTGCTGCTTGAGCTCCTGTTCTTCTTATAGAATATTAGCTAAAAAGTATTGTGGAGCTCCTGGACCTAAATATAAACAGTAGCAGCACCCAAAATGGGTACCGGAGCCTATTTCAGTCCAAGTCAAGCACTGATAAGAAGTAATCAGGTAGGCCTATTTCATTACGTTTCAATTGGATCAGAGCATGACATCTTTCCCTTTCACGCAGACTGGTTATCGAAATGGAGAGAGCTGGAAAGATTTGATCAAATACATTGAGGAAGTATTGTAATTCTCAATGGATGTAAAACAGACTTTGTTTGCTTTCTGTTTGAGGGGAAGAAAACATTACTTTGAGGAGCTCCACAGGTCATTAATGGTGGTGCGTTAAGCCAATCAGAAATACTATCAGATCCCCAAATGGGCACATTTATATGCCTACATTTGTGTGCAGGCCAGGTAGCCAATAGGACTACTTCTATGCGTGTCCTTACTCAACATTGCCAGGAGCGCTCCAAACAAAAGACAGATGACTAAATTGACAAAACTCGTAAATGGAATGGTTGTGCACTCTGCAAACAATGTGTCCTGTCTGACATTGAGGGGAGACTGGAATAAAAATATTGAATGCGTTCAAATAAATTACTGTAACCAAAGTGACAAACAGACTAGAAATTATAGGAATTACTGGTGATATATGTAATGGGGAATTGATATACACTAACAATCAAACGCAAACAATTCACACAATTGTTATGAAACAATGAATGTGCATTCTGGAGAGGGAAGTGCATTGTGCATCTGGGCACTTGGTCAATCCGACGTCTACATTGGCCATGCAGTATTTATGGTGATACAGCTTCTGCAGAAGTCAGGGCATTCATACTTCTTGCGCTTCACGGAGCAGTGCAGAGCTGTTGTCAAGGAAGTGAGTTTCTGTTTTAAACAGCATGTACAACCCACACCTACATTCAACAAATCATGTCAATACGGAGCTATACAGAGCCTTCTGCATTGTTACAAAATTTGGGAGGCGCATGGCGTTGCGGTACGGAGCTCGATTTGGCCTCTGGAGGGTCTGCGATTGCGTCACACCCTCCATATGGAGCCTTCTACCACATTTTCCAATCAAGCATGAATTGGCTTTTAGTCTAGCCCTCCGCAATGGATTAGTTCACTGAGATGGTCGCAAATATATACTCTGTGTGTGTACGTACAGTACCAGTCAAAAGTTTGGATACACCTACTCATTCAAGGGTTTTTCATTATTTTGACTATTTTCTACATTGTAGAATAATAGTGAAGACATCAAAACGATGAAATAACACATATGGAAACATGCAGTAACCAAAAAAGTGTTTAAAAAATCCTATTATATTTTAATATTTGAGATTCTTCGAAGTAGCCAACCTTTGCCTGATGACAGCTTTACACAGTCTTGGCATTCTCTCAACCAGTTTCATGAGGTAGTCACTTGGAATGCTTTACCAACAGTCTTGAAGGAGTTTCCACATATGCTGAGCACTTGTTGGCTGCTTTTCCAAACCATCTCAATTGGGTTGAGGTCGGGTGATTGTGGAGGCCAGGTCATCTGATGCAGCACTCATCACTCCTTCTTGGTCAAATAGCCCTTACACAGCCTGTGTTTTGCGTCATTGTCCTGTTGAAAAACAAATTATTCTCCCACTAAGCGCAAACCAGATGGGATGGCATATTGTTGTAGAATCACTGACAGTGTCACCAGCAAAGCACCATCGCACCTCCATGCTTCACGTTGGGGAAACACACATTCGGAGATCACCCGTTCACCTTCTCTACGTCTCACAAAGACACGGCGGTTGGAACCAATAATCTTCCATTTGGACTCATTAGACCAAAATACCAATTTCCACCGGTCTAATGTCCATTGCTCATGTTTCTTGGCCCAAGCAAGTCTTTTCTTCTTATTGGTGTCCTTTAGTAGTGGTTTCTTTGCAGCAATTGGACCATGAAGGCCTGATTTCACGCAGTCTCCTCTGAACAGTTGCTGTTGAGATGTGTCTGTTACTTGAACTCTGTTAAGCATTTATTTGGGCTGCTAGCTATGCTGAACTTGAACAACTGTTATCCACAGTTAGCATATCTCGTAGTTGTCAATCAAATGTATTTGACATCGATCAAATGGGTGGGCAGGCAAGTTCCCATTCAGTTGCAGTGTCTGAGGCTGGTAGCTCTAATGAACTTATCCTCTGCAGCAGAGGTAACTCTGGGTCTTCCTTTCCTGTGGCGGTCCTCATGTCTTGAAGTAATGATTTACTTACGTTTCTCTTTGCTTATTTGAGCTGTTCTTGCCATAATATGGACTTGGTCTTTTACCAAATAGGGCTATCTTCTGTATACCACCCCTACCATGTCACAACACAACTGATTGGCTCAAACCTATGAATGAGGAAATAAATTCCACAAATGAACTTTTAACAAGGCACACCTGTTGGTTGAGAGAATGCCAAGAGTGTGCAAAGCAAAGGGTAGCTACTTTGAAGAATCTCAAATATTAAATATATTTGGACTTGTTTAACACTTTTTGTGGTTACTTCATGATTCCATATGTGTTATTTCAAAGTTTGGATGTCTTCACTATTGTTCGACAATGTAGAAAATAGTAAAAAATAAAGAAAAACCCTTGAATGAGTAGGCGCGTCCAAACTTTTGTGTATGTGTCTGTTACTGCTCGACTGAAACAACAATCTCGTTCGACCAACAGCCTAACGCCAAACAATCGACCAGTCGACTAATTAGGGTTAGCCCTACACTCCGTAAACCTACAGGAACACCATAACCTGAACCATTGATTTTTAACTTAATGCAAGTTTGGCATGAAACATATTGAAGGTTTGTTCATCCGTAGCACTAATTGAACTGTAACTTTATTTCACAGCAGTTATTGGAAACTGATGTGTTATTTCATTAGAAAAGCATTGCACGCCCTATAAACCACCTCACCCACACTTCACTTGGTATACATTGGTAACGATATGGAAAATGGTCTGTTGCTCCCATTTAAAAGGGTGGTTTTCCATCTTTAATGAGTCATTTTCTCACCTCCACCTCCTCTCTCCATCTTTCTCCATTCCCTGCTCCTTCCACCAGGCAATAAACGTCGTCGCATGGTCGCCCTGTGGGAAGTTCTTGGCTGCAGGGAGCATCGGGGGTTTGCTGACGGTCTGGGACGTGGAGAGCAAGCTGTGTGTGGAAAGGTATGAGACAGAATCACACTGAAACTTCTTGAAAGCAATATTCGATTTGCTCAATTGATTTAATTTAATATTTCAACTCGACTGTGTTCTCCTTGCTTTGGTTGAAGCATTTGAGTGGAACTGTGCAGAGCTGGGCTCAATATAAGTTCAATAGTGTATTTTTTTTCAAATACTTGATTGGGTTTGACTGATCTTGCCTGGCACAATGGAAACAATGGAATAGTCCCAATTTAGAAATGCAAATTTGGGTTCATTTTGGTGCCGACTAACCGGTCAACAAACGGTTAACTTTTTCCAAACAGTAATATTACGTGCATGCATGCATACAAGGAAAGTGCATTTTTCATTAAGAGTTTGAAGCGGAACTGACAGTTACTTATACTGAACAAAAATAGATACGCAACATGTAACGTGTTGATCTCATGTCCCTGAAATTTAAAATTTTTGTGTACACATTTGTTTACAGTGCATTCGGAAAGTGTTCAGACCCCTTGACTTTTCCACGTTTTGCTACGTTACAGCCTTATTCTAAAGTGGATAAAATCGTTTTCCCCCCTCATCAATCTACACACAATACCCCATAATGACAAAGCCAAACAGGTTTTTAGAAATTTTTGCAAATGTGTTAAATAAAAAAACATATCACGTTTACATAAGTATTCAGACCCTTTACTCAGTACTTTGTTTAAGCACCTTTGGCAGCAATTACAGCTTCAAGTCTTCTTGGGTATGATGCTGCAAGCTTGGCATACCTGTATTTAGGGAGTTTCTCACATTCTTCTCTGCAGATCCTCTCAAGCTCTGTCAGGTTAGATGGGGAGAAGCGCTGGACAGCTATTTTCAGATCTCCAGAGATGTTCGATCAAGTTCAAGTCCGGTCTCCAGCTGGGCCACTCAAGGACATTCAGAGACTTGTCCCGAAGCCACTCCTGTGTTGTCTTGGCTGTGTGCTTGGGGTTGTTGTCCTGTTGGAAGGTGAACCTTTGCCCCAGTCTGAGGTCCTGAGCGCTCTGGAGCAGGTTTTCATCAAGGATCTCTCTGTACTTTGCTCCATTTGTCTTTCCCTCGATTCTGACTAGTCTCCCAGTCCCTGCCGCTGAAAAACATACCCACAGCATGATGCTGCCACCACCATGCTTCACTGTAGGGATGGTGGCAGGTTTCCTCCAGACGTGACGCTTGGCATTCAGGCCAAATAGTTTCATCTTGGTTTCATCAGACCAGAGCATCTTGTTTATCGTGGTCTGAGAGTCTTTAGGTGCATTTTGGCAAATTCCAAGTGGGCTGTTGTGCCTTTTACTGAGGAGTGGCTTCCATCTGGCCACTGTACCATAAAGGCCTGATTGGTGGAGTGCTGCAGAGATGGTTGTCCTTCTGGAAGGTTTTCCCTTCTCCACAGAGGAACTTTGGAGCTCTGTTAGTGTGACCATCCGGTTCTTGGTCACATTCCTGACCAAGGCCCTTAATATCGAGAAGCTGATTAAACAGCATGATCTTTACACAGGTGCACTTTGTGCTGGGGACAATAAAAGGCCACTCTAAAATGTGCAGTTTTGTCACACAACACAATGCCACAGATGTCTCAGGTTTTGAGGGAGTGTGCAATCGACATGCTGACTGCAGGAATGTCCACCAGAGCTGTTGCCAGAGATTTGAATGTTCTTTTCTCTACCAACGTCATTTTAGCGAATTTGGCAGTACATCCAACCAGCCTCACAACCGCAGAACACATATAATCATGCCAGCCCAGGACCTCCACATCCATCTTCTTCACCTGCGGGATCGTCTGAGACCAGCTACCCGGACAGCTGATGAAACTCAGGAGAATTTCTGTCTGTAATAAAGCTTTTTTATGGGGAAAAACTTGTTCTGATTGGCTGGCCCTGGCTCCCCAGTAGGTGGTATAAATGAGTCAACAGTTGAGTCATCTACTTCATGAAATTACAGTCTGATGCGCTCCCATCTTTGAATTCAACTACAATTGCGCTGCTTTCGTGTGTGCCGTTTACAGCGTGCAGCAGAGGGAAAGTGTACAGACAAATGCCACAGTCAGACTATGCTACTAAAATGTTGCAGTCCTGCTTTGGTTTTTTAAAGTGTGACAATGAACAACCAAAAAACAAAACCTGCAACCAAACACCATGCAAAGAAGAAACATGTAGGCCTATTACAGCAACGTTTGCAGTAGCCAAGGCTGGCTGCTCAACTACAATACATTTTGAGCAGTGGAGGCTGCTGAGGGGAGAATTGCTCATAATAAAGCTGGAATGGAATGGTATCGAAAACATGGTTGCAAGGACTGCAACATTTTAGTAGCATAGTCTGACTGTGGCATTTGTCTGACTGTGTTTGATACCATTCCATTAACTCCATTCTGTCCTAATGAGCCGTTCTCCCCTCAGCAGTCGGTGATCCATGCAATGCAACATATGTTTAAATGTTACAACAACCTATAGCTACATTTTTGATATTTGGAGTTATAAAATTAGTTTTTGATTATGGTAGCAGAATATTATACAGATCTGCAAATATGATCTCCTTTTTGTTTTAATATTTTAACTTCTAGTTTGTGCTGCAGTTGCATGTTTTTTTCTAGGCTATGTCTGGCTTACGAATTCATTGTGCTTTTTCTATATGGCCCGTGCGCTGATTTGAGTTTGACACATGGGCTAGCATTTCTATTTATGTAGCTAGTTATTTATTTAGCAAGCTAAAAAACACGGAAGTCTTGTCATTGGAGGAGTGGGTGAGTGATGACCATATATCTAAGTGCTCACTTGTCGGATAATGTAATTCTTCCTGGGGGTAATATGTACATATTTTAATAAGATTTCATGTTGCTAAAACTCTGTTCCACTTTAATAGGCTTGCTCTTGTTGCATGTTTCTATCGTCTTACAGTCAAAAGAATATAGCCAATTATTGAACATTCTCCTGTAATAAAGCAGCTATTGTTGCACAACGGGCAATGACTGGCCTTGTAAAAGCACGTTTCACTCCAGTACCAGGTTTTTGAAGAGGTGCTCTTGTGCTGTCTGACCGGTGATGGGCTATTCTGCTCCTCAAACTAGGTTCTCTGTATGCTATGCGCGTGTGATAAATAAGATACATGACAACTAACAAAAATACACAAGCGCCAATTGAATTATGCAAATGATCTATAGACCGATAAGCATTTTCGGTCAAATGTATTTTCCTATTTAATGGTTAACCGTTAACATCCCTAGTACCAATCATCCCCCCCCCCCCCCCACACCACACATCTGACACTCCAGGTAGAACTAAATCAGATGCTCAAGTAATTGAAAGTGGAATCCACTGACATGGATTTGTTTTGTCCATTCGGTAGGCAGACGCATGAGAAGGGCTACACCGTGTGTGGACTGGCTTGGCATCCCTCGGGCGGTCAAATAGCCTACACCGACACAGAGGGCTGTCTTGGCGTGCTGGATGGGCTCTCTTCTTCATCCTCTTCTTCCTCCACTACTGCTGCAAAGAGTACCAAGGTGAGTCTCTGGTCTTACATGGAGGCTTCTCTATCCCACCCAAATGTGCCACTGCTAACTCACTTCTAACCAATATTGGGATCGGTACACTTTAATACTGTCTGTTTGTTTGCAGAATTGACCCCAAGCATGGTCTTCTTGGACCAGTTCATGTTGTGCTCGATCTGCTTAGTCTACAGAGCTAGGGTCAACGTTGATGCTATTAGTATTTGCCATGTTTCTTTGCTTCGTTCACTTCTATTTTAATAGAGATCTTGATGTCCATTCCACAGTTCTGTTATTTATAAACCGTGATTGAACCAGGTCAGTAAGTCATTGAGAACAGGTTGTCTTTCCCGATAACATGCTGTCTTTGGGAGTGAGCTTTATTCTACTTTAGCAGGCTCCAGCCAGCTACGACGATCTTTTCGACGACGATGACGACGACAGACCCATGGACGAGGGTATCGGCGAGGGCGCCCTTTCACCCGCCAAGAAACCCGGGGACGAGGACGATGACGACGACCTCATGCCTGCCACGGGTCGAGCACGGAACAGGAGTGCCTTCCTCGACGACGAGAACTCACTGGGTGAGAAAGCGATGTGCGTCGTACATAGCTGATCAAAGTATCATAGCTGGCTCGTCTTCTATAACAGCAATTATTTGAGCTGATAAATACCTCTGGGTTTCATTTAGATAAAACCAAACACTGCAGTAAACCATGCATGGCTACAGTATTTAATTAATTAAATAGACAGACAATTCTCTTCAGATATGTGGCCCTTTCCGTAGACTTTCTAACTATGTCTTGCAAGGGGTTTGCCTCTTCATGAACTCCCAACTGGTGTGTTAATTCCAGTGCGGTGGAAGTGTCGTCCCACTCTTCGCCTGTCAAGAAGACAGGCGATTGCCGACCCTTCTACTCCCCAAGGGAGTTTTCAGCTGTTATTGTGACTGCTGTATACATTCCACCTCAGGACAATAAAAATAACAAGCTGGCGCTTAACGAACTGTACAAGGCTATAAACAAGCAGCAAACCCTACACCCGGAGGCTACCTTTCTGGTTGCTGGCGTGATGCCCAACTACCATCAACACATCTCCAATGCCACTAGGGATGATAGTCCTAGACCACTGCCAGTCTACACACAAGCAAGCATACAAGGCCCTCCCTCGTTCGCCATTTGGCAAATCAGATCATGACTCCGTACTCTTGCTTCCTGTTTACAAGCAGAAGCTGAAACAGAAAGTACACGAGATTCGCTCCGTTGAGAAATGGTCACCAGAATCAGAGAGTATCCTACAGGACTGCTTTGCTATGTTTCACCTCTATCACCGGCTACATTTGAAAAAATGCATCGGCAAAGTTGTACCCACGGTGAGGGTTTGCGCCTTTCCCATTCAAAAGCCCTGGATTAACACGGAGGTTGGCGCTAAACTAAAGAGCAGGGCTACCGCATACAGCACCCTGATGCTACGATCGAATAAGTACAAGAAGGCCTGCTATGACCTCCACAGAGTCATCAAATGAGCAAAAGGACCAAAAGGACAATATAGGAATAAGGTGGAGTCATATTACACAGGCTCCGACACCCACCGCATGTGGCAGGGGCTACAGTTCATTACAGATTACAAAGGAAGACCCAACCGTGCTCTGCCCAACGATTTATTTGTATTTATTTATTTAATCTTTTATTTAACCCGGAAGGGCTCATTGAGCGTCCTGACCAAGATGGGCAGCACCAAGTCATTACACAATTAGACGGACATGAAAAACTACAAGTAATCTAGTAAAAAACATAGAAATCGCAGAAGTATAACAACATAAAACAGCTAATTAAAAACATTGACAGGTCAAGGAATCCGCCTCAAAAAACTTCATCAATGATTTTAGTTCTTCAAGTTTAAAACTATTTTGTAAGGCGTTTCAAGCCGATGGTGCAGAGTACATAAAAGCCCTTTTACCAAATTCATTTTGGACATTTGGAACAGTAAGCAGGATAAGTTCCTGCAAACAGTACCCACCACATTTCTGAAAAATAAAAATGGCCAAATTAAAATGGTAGTAAACACAAAATGGCTTTGTAAATAAATGTATACCAGTGACTGAGCCTACGAGTGACTAGAGAAGGTCAGCCAACCCTGGTATATAAAGTGCAGTGGAGCGTAAGGGTTTTACAGTTTAAAATAAATCTCAATGCGCCATGGTAAAGGGTGTCAATTGATCTCAAACACTGAGCGAAAATATCACCATAGTCTAGGTATAAATGTAGCTGATACTAGCCTCCTGGCTTCAAAAGGAAAAACAGGCCTTATTCATAAAATAAAATCCCAAATTTTTGTAATTTATTGAATATGCAATTTAAGAGGCCGTCATCAATTAAAATTCAAAGATATTTATGACGTTACAGCCTCAATCTCATTGCCCTGACAGGTGAAAGGTTTAGGTCTTTTTTTTGCTTTAGAAAACACCATTTAGTTTTTTCAGCATTGAGGATAAGCTTCAATTGACACAAGGTATGTTGAACAGTACAAAAAGCATTTAGAAAGTTCTGAAAAGCTTTTGTGAGAGACGAGGCACAACAATAAATAACAGTATCATCAGCATAAAATTAAGGTTGTGCATTTTGCCAATTTGTCTAAATTATTTATATAAGTAGTGAATAAGAGGGGCCCAAGTACAAAGCCCTTACAGACAGACAATTTAACAGAAATAAGCCCATCAAATTGAGTGCACTATCAGACAGATAGTTAGCAAACCATGCAACTGCATGCTCCGAAAGACCTACGCTTGACAATCTCTGTCTCAGTATAGCATGATCAACTGTATCAAAAGCCATAGAGATAAAAAAATAAAATAAAAAGTGAGACACAGTGCCTCTCTGTGGTGGTTAATTTCTTTACTATCAAATGAGGAGAGACAAACATATCACACAAGTCAGAGTCATATTTCAACTAAATCTTTATTCACTTATTAATAAGGGAGCAGGTCAATACAACACACACAAAGTGAATCGATTGAGTGATGGCAGGTCGACGAATCACCCTCAGATGATTCGTTAAGAGTCCCGAGACAAAGGTACAAAGGTATTTTATAGCAAAGATACACTTCCTTCAGTCTACATGACGAACAACAGATGTATGGAATGGGTCACAAGGTTAAGATTTGTATGAAAGATGCTTATAATTCAGACAGTATCTGTCTTAAAAATTGTTCTCATTGTGTAGAAACCAGAGTCTGGCCCTGAACCATCTCTCCCTGGTACCATATAGAACATAAACATTAACTCATGCTCTGGAATGTGGTATCACCCAAAGACATCGTAAATCTCCTGTCAGTGTTAAATCTCCGAGGCCCACTCAGTTCACACAGATACAATAGAGTTGTAAGAACCCTCTATTGAAGCTGTTGAACAGCTTCTATCCCCAAGCAATACGACTGATAAATAGTTAACAAAATAGCTACACGTACAGAGTTTACTTCATATCTTCATTGACCTTTTATTTCAATATTTGCACTCTTTTCTCTTGTCTCTATTCACACTCACAGGTCCCTACACACACTGTTAATCCAACACTCACTCCATCATTTGCTCACTCACACATAATATGCACATTTATACTGACTACACTTTTGCACCGCCGCTCGCATGCAAGCTTCTGCTACTTTATTATTTTATATCCTGTTGCCTAGTCCCCTTAACCCTATACATATCTACCTCATCACTCCAGTATCACTGCACATGTAAATATGGTATTGGAGCTGAATTTAAATATTTCCTGTATATATTGCGCTTACTTACTTTACGTATTTCATATTTCTTTTTTTTTCTTTCTAGTAATACATTGTTATTGCATTGTTGGGTTTTGAGTTGGCAAGAAAGGCATATTCACTGTACTTGTGCATGTGACATTGAAACAATCCCATGAGGGCTTTGCCATAGAATTTAAAGATGGAATCCGCATTAGTGGAAATGGTACCACTGTTCGCCCCCAGCACTTTTGTTATTGTTTTGTTGACGAAACTGAGTTGAGCAGCAGGGTAAAAATATTGCACTATGTATTCTGTTGTTCTAATGCAGTGCAATTATGTCTTAGGGGGAAGGAAAATGTTGTTTGCAGTGGCGTGCCGTGGGCCTGGGGCCTGGGCCTTCAGTGAGGTACAACACAGTCCCGCCCGAATTAATCCACCTCTTATTATGATGCCATGGCTCTAGACACTATACATTTAGACAGAAACGCAGTATAACCAGGCGTTGCGTCACCTTGAAATTGACAAATTGACATTTTTGGGTAAACAGTGTTTACCCAAAAACATGACACAATCAATGAGTCTTTTCAATATTTCCCTTCACCTTTTCATTGTGCAGCTCCGTTGCCCTGTGCGCTTGTTTTTTGAGCTGTAGATCCACTCCGGCGTCCCCAAAAGTTTTCAAAAGCACAATTGCTTGTAAGTGCCCAGCCGTACTTTGGAGTCTCGTTGCTGCCTTGGTTAGACAACTCAAGTTTGCAAAGCCAGTGTGGCTCCAAACACCAAATCAATCACTTGCAAATAATAGGCATTCCCAGCAGTACAGTTTGCAGTGCTTCTCGGAGCCTGTGAGCCATTGACAGAGCTCGTAGTTGAAACTTTGAAAGTGGCTTTCCCGCCTGTGACAGGCTTTGTGGCGTCGGGCGACCTCTCCTTACAATGTCTAACTTTTCTTGAAAAGTTCGTCTTGAGAATGGCGTTATAATTATATCCTCGACCAAATCGATATCTTCTCCTCCTCCCGCCATTGTGGGTTGAAAAAACAGCTTAGTAGTACGTGAATTAATTCGTTTATCAAATTCAGTTTCCTAGATCTGCATAGACCTGCCCATAGGACCTGCCTCTCAATATTGGTAATCCAATCAAAAGACGTGCACGCACTACGCCTGCTAGCTGGCTTCTGTGTAACACTGGAGCCAGCCAGCAGGCGTACAATAGCCAACTCTAAAGCTGATTGGTTGACACTAAATTTTCATTTACATTCACTATAAGCTACAAGCGCCCGCACTGTTGATTCTGAAGGCCTGAGGGCAGATTTTAGACCCCTGGCAACACATGATGGCTGAATATGATTGGATAAAAGATCTAACATAAAGACCAGCCCTCCAAATCTCAACCTGGGGCTGGAAGCAGTGCAACCAAGAGGAAAGCTATGAAATGAAGAGTATAACTCTTACTCTGGGGAATAATTTAATACATATTTGTGGGAAAATATATTTAAAAAAAATAAATAATTATATTCTGATGATGTTTAGGCCAGCAGAGAAGGCCTTGCATTAACTTTTATTTTTTTGCTGTAATATCCCAAACGGACGTGGCAGTTTCACACTTAAGGATTCCAGCTTTAATTGTGAGAAAGTCACTGAGAAACAATACATCCCATTAATTTTACCAAAGTACTCTTGAATCTTGTTAACAAGCACATACATTTCTCTTTCCTTGTCATCCTAATTCAAGACTGGGATTGCTTAAACAAAGCCACTGAGCTGTATTGCATGTGTTCCCATTTACCACAGACACAGGCTCGCTCAAACTGGGGCTGGATAAGTTTGTTGATGACGACGACGCGGGCAGCGCCATAGTGCCCCCCGTTGCTGTGGCTGCTCCCCTCCGGCCCGTCTATGACGGGCCAATGCCCACCCAGCCACAGAAGGCTTTCCAGCCAGGATCCACCCCGGCACACCTCATGCACCGCTTCATGGTGAGAGCCAGCCCACACAACTCAGGCTTTAGTCTTGCCTGAAAGGTTTATATTAATGATGTTTCAGGTTGTCTTATTTTTAAAGTTGATGGTTTTGTATAAATATAGGAAATAATACGTTTCATGAATTGACTAGAGATGTATTTACATGCCCTATTAAAGGGACATTGCAATCCAAAAATCAACTTGTTTGTCGGCTGGTTTCAGACCTCAAAAGTAGTCTAAGTGAGTTATCCACAAAGCCGTCTAACCCAGAGATAATGTATTCTGTACTCCTTCTGTCAGATGTGGAACTCGGTGGGAATCGTGCGCGGCTACAATGACGACCAGGACAACGCCATTGACGTGGAGTTCCACGACACAGCCGTGCACCATGCCATGCACCTCACCAACTCCCTGGGCCACACCGTGGCAGACCTCTCCCAGGAGGCCGTGCTGCTTGCCTGCCCCGGCACCGACGAGCTCGCCAGGTAGACCACATATCTAAAGGTCGCTACACACTTCAAACAGACAGGGCATCCTTTTCCACACGTATTTCTACGTACTTTTGTGTGGCTCACTTTTTAGAACGGACTGTATACGACGTTATGTTTGCGTGAAGTTTTTAATGGTCTTAACTGGGACATTTAGATATTAGCTATTCATGTTTCTGGGGACATTTCCCCACATGAGCCTTGCCTGAGTTTTATTAGCCAAACTGGTGGATTAATAAGGGAAATCAATTTCGATGTTCCCAAGTCTCTCGTGAAAGACCCCTTCCTATTGGCACCACAATCTAGCGAAGACACTGAAATTGATTACCCATTCTTTTCAAACGGGAACCTAAGCCGCTTCACTGTATCTCTCTCTCCCCTCCCTTCTTCCCCTCCACAGTAAGCTCCAGTGCCTTCACTTCTCATCGTGGGATACCAACAAGGAGTGGATGGTGGATCTGCCCAAGGGGGAGGACGTGCGGGCCCTATGCCTGGGCCAGGGCTGGGCGGCGGCTGCCACCAGTGCCCTCATGCTGCGCCTCTTCTCCATCGGAGGGGTGCAGAGGGAGCTGTTCAGCCTGCCCGGACCCGTGGTCTGCATGGCTGGACACGGGGAGCAACTGCTCGTCGTCTACCACCGAGGTAGGACACGTGTGCATGTTTGCTGTCACACACAGACGGACCCTCACATACAAATGCACAGATAAAACAAGCATCAGATGCAAAACAGAGTCCCAATCCTCTTAGAAGCATAATGACGGGTAATGATGGGCAATGTAGCTCTACTTCTGATAAGGCGTATCTAACCGCTATTGTGTTTTTCTGTCCTCAGGCACAGGGTTTGACGGAGAACAGGCCCTAGGGGTCCAGCTGCTGCAGTTTGGACACAAGAGACGGCAGGTCATCCACGGGGAGAACCTCCCCCTCTCCCGCAAATCTCACCTATCATGGTTAGGCTTCACAGCCGAGGGTGAGTCAGGCCACGCCTCCTCTCAAATGCTGGCTGCTGTTGGGGCGTGTTCAGTAGACACCAAACGGGAGACTCTTTGAAAAATGTGCAAAAGATTGTATATTGAAGTTGACTCTGTACATTGACCTAAGATCAGTTTGGCGTTTTCCACACTGATGGTTAAGGTAAGGATTAGGGCGTAATATTTTCCCAGAAGTCTACACATTTTCCTTCCCGAGAAAATTGCAACAATCGGGGTAATATCCCGGTATTCCTGTTCAAACCAGAAATGCTTTTAAAAGCAAATACCAGCAAAGAAAATCGGACATAATTATACCACTGTAAATGGAGAAATACGGACAGGAATCTGCTTTATGATTTCTTGTTGTATTTGTCACAATTTAATCAACTCAAAGTTCTGTCAAAGTCGACACACAATTTGTTGATGTAGCCTAGTTTAAATGTAGACCTAAAATATTACGAGGTTATTAGCTTACAGCCTAGTGAAAATTACATTTGATTTAGCTTACCCTTTTTGGCCCTTTTCTCTCCCCTTGCACCTGGCTATCAGGGGGATTTCGGAAGGTTGTGGCTGTTTTTACTTCACCGCTTATTGTGGTGACTTTGTCACGGGGAACATATCCGATTCTCCGCTCAACAAACCGACAAGCAAATAGGCCTAGTAGCGGAGATATAGCACCATGGATAGCACCGCGGTTGATCAAGTCCCCGGGGAATCTGGCGAGTCAAGCCTGTGCCCTCCTTTTTATTATTGTCCCATGGTGTTTCAAATGTCTCTAGTTCCTCAAGCGTGTCTGTGGCCTACAGTAACTGCATTGAGAGGTCGCGTATAGCCTATATGATGGTCAGCAATGCAGTTTATAGAAGTCATGCAAGTACGTTTTCTATTAGGGACTTTACGTTGAGTAGGCCAAATATGGTAGGTGGCTGACGTTGTGATGACTGGTCTAATGTAGGCTATGAATAAAGCCAGAATTGATATGTCTGGTTCATGCATGCAGCTATTCACATATGCATATTTTGTATTTTTGCGTCCGTTTTTCAATGATGGGTAGGCTACTTCGGTTTGACAGAGGATCATCAAATGAATATGAGCAGCTAAGAAATATAAGGACGCTTATTTCACTCTACTCATCAACCACTTTTTGAGGAGCATGCTCTCGCTGTGCGACAGTTGACGTTTTGCCCAAACTCTGTATGCCACGGGCTCTCCAACCCTGAACCAACAGCATGGCCTAGGGCTAAACGTTCTCTCCCAGACTCATGGATAGACATTTTGGAGCGTAGCGTAAGGTAACCAGTCCATCCAGTATGCACAATAATACAGTCGACAATCAAAGGCTAGACCAATTATCTATCGAAGACATCATAAATCAGTTTTGTTTTGTTTTTCTACCATTCAAAATACGTGGTAGTCTATGTACTGTATAACAGCTCAATCATCATTTTAATTCAGATAATTTTTTGGGACTTGGGCTCATAAGCCTATGTGTATGCATACTGTAAGCTGTAATATGCATATGGGTGTTTTTGAATTAATCATCAATTTAGAAAGCTGTCCATTTCATTGTTAGGCTTTGAAACATCTACAATGACCATGTTTTACACTCCGTTTGAACCTGCTGTTGAACTCCTTTCTTCAAATTGATCGTCAGTGTGGCGCGTTTTAAAAGCATGATACTGTTTTGATGATAAGTGTTTGTGATTTTCGATTGCATTTGCATTGATGTTAGAGGGACAATAGAGACCTGAGTCGTTTGAAAGTTGGGTATTACCAAAGACGAAGCATGTCCATGAATCATGACTGCCGGTGTGGTGGTAATACGATCACAGCAACAGCCCTAGGCACAGATCTAGGAACAGTCTGCTCTCCCCAGATCCTTACCTTAACCATCAGTGGGGAAAAATGCCAAACTGATCATTGTACAGAGCCAACTTCATTCTCCAAACTCTTGCACATCACTTATTCATCACTTGTTTTCCAGGAACCCCATGCTTCATCGACTCTGAGGGCGTGGTGCGCCTGCTAAACCGCTCCTTGGGAAACATGTGGACACCTGTGTGTAACACCAGGGACAACTGCAAGGGCAAGTCAGACCACTACTGGGTGGTGGGAGTGCATGAGAACCCCCAGCAGCTCAGGTAAAGCAGTTGTTTCTCTTTGCTTATTTGAGCTGTTCTTGCTATAATATGGACTTGGTCTTTTACCAAATAGGGGTATCTTCTGTATACCACCCCTACCTTGTGACAGCACAACTGATTGGCTCAAATGCATTAAGAAGGAAAGAAATTCCACAGATGAACTTTTAACAAGGCAAACCTGTTAATTGAAATGCATTCCAGGTGACTACCTCATGCAGCTGGTTGAGACAATGCCAAGAGTGTGCAAAGCTGTCATCAAGGCAAAGGGTGGCTACTTTGAAGAATATAATATATATTTTGATTTGTTTAGCACATTTTTGGTTACTACGTGATCCCATATGTGTTTCATAGTTTTGATGTCTTCACTATTATTCTACAATGTAGAAAATAATACAATGTTTTCTTTTTTACCTGGTAACTAATTAATCAATTTATGTCACTGATTGCCCTGATGAGATGGAGAGATAATGAAAAACAGCAGGACTCTGGCCCTCGAAGACCCGGTAATAGAAAATTAAGAGGTGTAAATTCTATAGTTAATCCATCTCTTCATCTTCTTTCCTCCAGGTGTATCCCATGTAAAGGGTCTCGGTACCCCCCCACGTTGCCCAGGCCTGCTGTGGCCATCCTTCCCTTCAAGCTGCCCTTCTGTCAGACCACCACAGAGAAGGGCCAGATGGAGGTCAGTAAGGCTAAGGGCCAGATGGAGGTCAGTAAGGCTAAGGGCCAGATGGAGGTCAGTAAGGCTAAGGGCCAGATGGAGGTCAGTAAGGCTAAGGGCCAGATGGAGGTCAGTAAGGCTAAGGGCCAGATGGAGGTCAGTAAGGCTAAGGGCCAGATGGAGGTCAGTAAGGCTAAGGGCCAGATGGAGGTCAGTAAGGCTAAGGGCCAGATGGAGGTCAGTAAGGCTAAGGGCCAGATGGAGGTCAGTAAGGCCAACCTATACAGTCCATGCTATGCTATTCCAGTCAGCTCAGCCTTTGGAGAGACACTGCCTACCTAGAGCTTTATAGTTGATCTATTGGGTTGCTTGAGTGTCAATGCTTGAGCTACCATGGCAGCTATTTAGAACCTGCAAATAGCCTTTCAACAGAAATGTCCTTGAATATCTCTTTTGATATATGACCCTGTATACATACACATATGGGTAACTGACAAAATAAAGGAAACGCCAATGTAGTGTCTTGTTGGGCCACCAGAACTAGTTCAATGCTCCCTGGTATAGATTCTACAAGTGTCTGGAACTCTATTGGAGGGATGCGACACCATTCTTACTTGAGTAATTCTATCATTTTGTGTGTTGTTGATGGTGGTGGAAAACGCTGTCTCAGGCGCCACTCCAGAATCTCCCATAAGTGTTCTATTGGGTTGAGATCTGGTTACTGAGATGGCCAAGGCATATTGTTTACATTGTTTCCGTGCTCATCAAACCATTCCTTACCCTGTGGATCGGGGCATTGTCATCCTGGAAGAGACCACTCCAAGGGAAATGCAACCCACACCATAAGAGCTGCCAGAACCTTCATTTACTCAAGTGTTTCCTTTATTTTTGTAGGTACCTGTACATAGGCCCTACAGATGGGAAAGCCCCACTCACTGTCTCTGTACTCTCTCTCCTTCCAGGAGCAGTACTGGCGCTCAGTGCTCCTCCACAACCACTACGGCTTCCTGTCGTCCAGCGGCTACGAGATAGACGAGGAAGGCCAGAGCCAGGCCCAGAAAGAACAGCAGGAGCTGCTCATGAAGATGTTTGCCGTGAGTACAGTAGCAGCAATTCATGGGTCCACCGAGCTTGGAAACCCTCCTTAGATCCATAGCGTAGTTTGGGATTAGAATTTGGAATTGTTTACATTGGATATCTCATAAACCTTTCCAGAGCAATAGAATATTATCCAATTTTGTTTTATTTTGTTGGGACTTTGTGGGTTTGGTTTCATTTCAGCACAAAATTACAGGCATATTCACAGGAAAGGATTATTGAAAATACTTTTCCTCAGCATTGGGTCTTCACCTCAAAATAAGTCCTTACACACAGGCGTGCATGCAAGCAACGTCGAAGGGCTTTTATTTTGATGTGAGGCATTGTGATAAAGGTTCCAAATTAAAACCAACATTTTGGAATGCATACCAAATGTATGTGTTACCTTAATACAGTAATTTAACCAAGGTATTTTACTAACTATGATTAATTATCCATACATTGCGTGTTTCAATCTGCAGCTGTCGTGTAAACTGGAGAGGGAGTTCCGCTGCGTGGAGCTGGCCGAGCTGATGACCCAGAACGTAGTGACCCTGGCCATCCGCTACGCCTCGCGGTCCCGCCGCATGGCCCTGGCCCAGCGCCTCAGCGATCTGGCCCTGGAGAAGGCCAATCAGCTGCAGGGGGAGGAGCCCCAGGAGGAGGAAGAGGAGGAGCCACTCCAGTACACCAGACGGAACACTGGGTAAGTACATTTGTGTTTGTTTGTGTTATTGTATGTTTGAAAACATACATACCATATGTTGGTGATTGTCATATAATGAAAAAGGCAAAATAAAATGGTTGATAGATTAAGTGATGATAAATCAAAATAATTTTTGGTTTTAAGATGATGTTGGGATGCGTTGGTTGAAACTGGCTTAGCAGTGTGTGAGGGTTGCATTGGTATCCTTGTGTTTAAAAATGTTTTCTCCCATCTGAACACTGCCCTAATAATTTGCATGAAGCACCAAAAATCTGTTCTGAAGCTAACTTAAAATCAAAGTTTATTTGTCACGTGCGCTGAATACAACAGGTGTAGACCACGTCCTGGTAATCCGTCTGACCCCGCAGCCTTGTGTCTATTGACCTGCTTAAAGGTCTTACTCACGTTGGCTACGGAGAGCCTGATCACACAGTCGCCTGGAACAGCTGATGCTCTCATGCATGCCTCAGTGTTGCTTGCCTCGAAGCGAGCATAGAAGTGATTTAGCTCGTCTGGTAGGCTCGTGTCACTGGGCAGCTTGCGGCTGTGCTTCCCTTTGTAGTCTGTCTTTTTTGAAAGCCCTGCCACATAAGACGAGCGTCGGAGCCGGCGTAGTATGATTCAATCTTAGCCCTGTATTGACGCTTTGCCTGTTTGATGGTTCGTCGCAGGGCATAGCAGGATTTCTTGTAAGCTTCCGGGTGATCGCTGTCCTGATATCCAGAAAAAAAAATTGCCGTAAGATGCGGTTGCAGAAACATTATGTACAAAATAAGTTACAAATAATGAGGAAAAAAACACATAATAGCACAATTGGTTGGGCGCCCGTAAAACTGCTGCCATTTCTTCCGGCGCCATTTTAGCGGCACTTGTATGAGTTGAAATCAAATTCTGTGTAGATAAGGAATTATGTTGGGATTCATGATAATATATGTTTGTTACTCCAGGTACGGCCAGAGCAGCAGTGAGATGGGTGCGGATCGCCAACACAGCAGCCACAGACAAGCACCGGAGGAAGAGGTGGATGAAGAGGAGGGTCAGGAAGAACATATGGATGAAGGGGATGTAGCGGAGAGCAAAAGACGAGGTAAGTCGAGGGAATCCCTCTCCATTTCCTCTCCCACCCCTGCCATCTCCTGCATGTCAAAACAATCAACATCCTTCACAGTTTCTTCCATTTGCAGACCTGCCAACCTGCACGCATTTTGCGTACCATGCATGCAATTTGAGGTCAAAGTACACGGGTACGAAAAACTACCTCAAAATACGCAAAAAAATGGCTTCTAGTTGACACGTTGTTGAGCCAATCAGAGGACAAAAAAATCTCTAGCTCTCTACTCCTGCTCGCCCCACGTAGTCGTAGTACTGTTTTCCTCCCTCAAGCTGGATTGCAGGTCACCACTTTGTCCGTTAACACCACTGATGTGAGGGAAAAGGGTAGGGAAAATAGAGAACAAACTGTTTGCCAAATACATTTTCCAAAATTGTATGTGTTAAGCACAACCACTATTTCCTAGTTGTCTCCTTAGCTAAGGCATCATTACTACGACGGTAGTTAGCTACAGCGTTTGGTCCACTATAACTAAGCAAGAACACTTTCTTGCCTGCACATGCTTAGAGCTACGCAACGGTAGTAGTCGCAAACGCATTGACAGGAAACATTTGCGGTGGATGCCTGGATGGAAACAGACATGGCGAAGAGAGTTGTCCCGCTAATACAGTCCTTCACAGAAAGTTATGTTCGACTGTTAAAGATTAGGCAGAGTGCATTGGAGGAGGACTCTTGCATTGACAGGCACGAGTGATAAAAGACGTTGCTGCGTGTGCACATTTGGTCATGTTTTTTGCTAGTTAGTGAGTTATTATGTAAATTATGTCAAATATCCGGTCAGCGATGGGGGAGTGATTGCTTGCTAAAAGAACAGAAAACATGTAGGCATACATTTCTAGACCTCTTTGAAAAGCGAGTCAGGTAAAGAGCTTTTTAAAAGGGGCCGTGTTGTATTTTTAGACGGGCTTGAATAAGCTAAGAAGCCAATAGGCAGAGGGTACCATACATTTTTGTTTGATTCTTTGTAATAATAATGGTATGGGAATAAAAATGTGGTTTCTTGCATCAAACAATACAACATTTTCAGTTGGACAAGTGACTAAACAGGTTATATCAGGGCTGCATTCCTGTGGATGCCTGTGGGACCTGCGGGTCCCAACAGGGATCATTGCGGTGCGGTCTGCATTTTTCATGCGGGCAGTCACACAGACACTTTCAGATTAAAATATTTGAGTTGTCCTGCACATTATTTGGAAACGGTCATCTTTCTGCTTTGTACGCGTCAGGCTACCTGTTGTATTAAAAGCACGTCTTTGTCACATTATTCACACACACTCAGAAATCTGCTGCTTCAACTTCAGTATTCCACCTCTCCTCTCCAAGTTAGCATCTTTCCAAGGAAAGTAACTTAAATATGATTCAACTATAGTTTATTACAGTGTCTTTAAATAAATATTGATAATGGAAAGAAGTGGAGGCCGCTCAACCAATGTGAGTCGAGGTACAATCAAAAAATGAGATCATCATTGAAAAGGAAAAGGCACAACGCGCACACAGGCTACCATGGGGAGCGAGCATTGCGGCCTTTCATTTAAAAAAATTATTGATTACCCGTTTACTTGTCTCTGCATGCAAATCTTCCTCCTAAAAGGTAGGCTATTTCCTAAATGCAAAATGTAGCGCAAGAGAAAGTGCACGTGTCCGCTTTCATCATTCTTGCTGCTTCAAGTTCAGTTGCCACGTGTGCAAGATCGGGTGTACATGTGGTCTCAATTAAATAGAGTAGGCTATAGCCTATGCGTGTGTGGAGAAGCACGGGGCAGTTATCTTTCCAAGGAAATGTTCTTCCTAGATATGATTAGGCTATAGTTTACTACATTGTCTAGAAATAAATATTGATCACCCATATTTGTCTTGTCTGAATATTATTATAATAATCATGTTTAACCCTTATTTTACCAGGTAAGTTGACTGAGAACACATTCTCATTTGCAGCAATGACCCGGGGAATAGTTACATTGGGAGATGAGGGTGGATGAATGAGCCAATTCGAAACTTAAAGGTAGGCTATAAAACGTAGCTCAAGAGAAAGTGCAAGTCTCTCCAACTTTGCTCTCTTTAAACTACTTCGAGCATATTGGCTGATATAGCCCAGGAATACCGATAGCCTAATATAATGGGCTGTGTGAGAATCTCTGGTAATTGAAGCTATTTCTTAGGTTATTATTACGCATTTTGATATTGCCTATAGGATGCAAAATTGTTGGGACCATGTATGGCAGGTGAGTTGCGTCACATATGCGTAAAAGCTGCGCTTGCGGGTGGGATGAGGAAATCAGTCCATCGCAGACCTCTACCCTGCAATATCAAGCCCTGCATAATGTTTTTTAGAAGTCTCATGGAATGTAGACCTACATTGAACACCACACATTGGCTGCTATTGTAGGCAGTATCTTGGCTATAATAGCTATTTTATTGGCTATTTGTTATAATGTTATGGGATGCATTTTTGGGACTAAGGATTACACACCCGTGTACATTTTAAACGTATTTCTAGTTACCTACTGAAGAGCAGCCAATTACCAAGTACCCACAACAGTCTATAGCCTTCTACTGAGTCAGTGTTCTGCCAACAGCATTATTAGGCAAAAAAAAGGTGCATTTGTCGGATTTATTAAAAAAAATATATATATATTTATCCTTTATTTAACCAGGAAGGGCTCATTGAGATTTGAAATCTCTTTTTCAAGAGCGTCCTGGCCAAGATAGGCAGCACCAAGTCATTACAAAATCCCATCAAACAACATGAAAAACTACAAGTAATCTAATTTAAACCATAGAATCATAAAATCATTTTAACAAAATCATAAAACAGCAAAAACATTGACAGGTCAGGGAATCAGTCTCAAGATCGTTCATCAGTGATTTAAAAATACCAATCGGGACAAGTTCTTCAAGTTTAAAAGTATTTTGTAAGGCGTTCCAAGACGATGGCGCAGAGTACATAAAAGCCCTTTTTACCAAATTCAGTTCGGACATTTGGAACAGCTAGCAAGATAAAGTCCAGCGAACGAAGAGAGTACCCACCACATTTCTGAAAAATAAAAATGCCCAAATAAAAAGGTAGTAAACCTGAAATGGCTTTGTAAATAGAAGTATACCAGTGACTGAGCCTACGAGTGACTAGAGAAGGCCAGCCAACCCTGGTATACAAAGTGCAGTGGTGTGTAAGGGTTTTGCCGTTTAAAATAAATCTCAAAGTGCCATGGTAAAGGGTGTCAATTGATCTCAAACTCTGAGCGGAAGCATTCATATATAAAATATCACCATAGTCTAGTAAAGGCATAAATTTAGCTGATACTAGCCTCTTTCTGGCTTCAAAAGAAAAACAGGCCTTATTCCTAAAATAAAATCCCAATTTCAGCTTCAATTTTTTTTGAAGTTGTTGAATATGCAATTTAAAAGAGAGGCCATCATCAATTAAAATTCCAAGATATTTATATGAGGTTACAATCTCAATCTCATTGCCCTGACAGGTAATAATAGGTGAAAGGTTCAGAGGTCTATTTATTGATTTAGAAAACACCATTAGTTTAGTTATGGCAGTATTGAGGATAAGCTTCAATTGACACAAGGTATGTTGAACAGTATAAAAAGCAGTCTGCAAGTTCTGGAAAGCTTTTGTAAGAGATGAGGCACAACAGTAAATAACAGTATCATCAGCATAAAAATGAGCAGTGTGGGTGTCACACGCGTTCTGTCATGGGGTCCAGTGGTGCCGCACTGAAGTGGTACTCATAAAAATTATTCAAGGTTCGCAGGTCTGCATTGCGTGTTTTAAACACAACACAATTTAAGGCAGTGAACCTCAGGCTTGTTTCCCTAGAGTTTAGGTGCATTGTTGTGTAAAAATCTCCGTTGACTCGTCTTTACCCTGTAGGTCTAAATCCCTTGTCTAAAGGGACTGCTGCATCACCTGAGAAACCTTCTCCCAAACCTGGTGAGCACACACATTCATGGAATGACATTCAGTTCTCCTGGATACACTAGTCAATGGTCCACTGCCATCCTTATTAATCAACATTTAAATGTTGGGGCTTTCAGACAAAAACCTAAGGGAAGTGCTTGTTAACACCAAGAATATACTTGGCAATGACTGTTGTTATACGTGACGTTATCACACGTTGTTAAACATTAGCCTTCTTTCTTTCCTTCCTTACAGTAAGCAAAGAAGGACGTGTGAACCCTTTCAAGGTCAGTCACTTATGCTTTCGGGGCGGGTTAAACCAATATCGAGTGAGACGCCTTACTAGAAAGGAAGTGTCCTTTTCTTGCTTAAAAGTATCTATTGAATGTGGGAGTTCTGGCTAAATACCTAACATGTGACCCATCATACTTGGGTTTTGACCTCAGGTGAGCAGCGGGTTAGGGAGGCCGGGTTCGGCGGGGGGTCAGCACAGGGTGACAAACGTCCTGGACAGCATGATGTCGTCCAGCAGGAAGCCCACTGCTCTGCTGAGCAGCTCCACGGGGAAACTGAACAAAACACCTGTGCTCAAGCCTCTTCCTCCCAGACCCAAGACCAAGGTACAACACAATAGTCAGATAGAAGCTTAAGAAATGTTAGGATAGTGAATGATCAAATACCACCAACCTTTTAGTTGTGTGGGAATAAATGGATCCGAGTCTGAATAAATGGTTCTGGGTATGACGCCGTTTACATGTTTGACAGTGTTGACCTAAGCATTACGGTGCAACGCATTGGACTGCTGGTGACTTAAACACGCTGTTGTCTTCTGCAGACCCAGTCTACACTGCTGCACATGAACGCTCCCAAAGCAGCCAATAAGAAAGCAGCGGAGGAGCGGGAGCCGGCAGTGTGTAGGCTGAAACAGACGGAGGCACCGCCTCCAGCCTCACCAGCAGAAAATGTTGAGAACAAGAAGTGAGTAATGAGTACTGTTCAAAATCACAATCACCGGAGAAGATGTATGAAAATTATAATGGGTGGGATAAGAAAAAGTCTTCTTTACATTATTATTCATTTTTAAGCAGTGGGGCAGTTCCACTCCTTGAATTATTTTGCTTTATTGAAGAGATTAGTAAAGTGTTGAAAAGATGGGGTGAGTCAAAGGGCAGTAGGCCAGATTCGAACTAATGCACTCTGGCTTACATGTGTGCCGGGGTCAGCGGCTGTAACCGCTGGACCACGCAGGCCACCTTCATTCCATTCTAAATGGAGCGACGGCGCTCCGTTTGCGTCGCTCTCTATGTAGTTCGAGGTACTTTGGTGCGTAGAGCGTATTGAGCCCGTAACGGAAACTGGTGTAGAGTGAATGAGACCGTAGGTGTACGACGATAAATGTATGTGTACGACGTGTGTATGTCAGGCCCAAGACAGGCTTCCAGCTGTGGCTGGAGGAGAATAGGAGGATCATCCTGGCTGACAACCCAGATCTGGAGGAGACGGATGTCATCAAGGAGGCCATGGGCCGCTTCAGGACCCTGTCTGCAGACGACCGGCTGGTAAGACACCTTACACAAGTGTGTGTGTGTGTGTGTGCTTCCTTAATTAACACGTGGTGCTATGACACTTTGTCTGTGAGAGATTATTTATCTACTTGATTAATGTGGTGTATTCAAATGACCTGGTGTTCAGTAACATCTCCTCTGCTCGCGTACAAGAAAATGCCTCCAGACTCATTATGTGATGGCGGAGCGTCAACTTTTAGCAAGACATGACCCAAAACACACTGTTGAAAACCATATGAATTCAAATACACCCAAATATTTGGTGACATTCTGTTTTTGTGCTTAATATTCAATATTTGATCTCAAATCGAAATTGCTGAAGTATAGAGCCCATCTTTTTTTACTGCCCAAATACTTAACAAGCACACTTTAAACGCAATGAAAGCATCTTTATCCCACAACAAAGACCCCTTATTCCCATGTGACAAGGCAGAAATGCCCCTTTAGATACCTCTTATTTATCAAACCCATACAGTTAATCCAAATTCCCCCTGTATCTATTGAAGACTCCTCTCATCTCCCCCACACACACACACACACACACACTTTTGCCCTCAATTCGTTGGGGCACGGACTCTACAAGGTGTCGAAAGCGTTCCACAGGAATGCTGGCCCATGTTGACTCCAAAGGCCCACTGGTATGTCAAGTTGGCTGGATGTCCTTTTGGTGGTGAACCATTCTTGATACACACGGGAAACTATTGCACGTGAAGAACCCAGCAGCGTTGCAGTTCTTGACATACTCATTCCGGTGCGCCTGGCACCTACTACCATTCCACGTTCAAAGCCACTTAAATCTTTTGTCTTGCCCGTTCACCCTCTGAATAGCACACACACACAATCCACGTCTCAATTGTCTCTGCTCCTTCATCTACACCACGTGTCAAACTCATTCCATGGAGGGCCGAGTCTCTGCGGGTTTTTGTTCCACCCTTGTACTTGATTGTTGAATTAAGGTCACTAATTAGTAAGGAACTCCTCTCACTTGGTTGTCTAGGTCTAAGTTGAAAGGAAATTCCCAAAATATTGCTAGAAGCCTGGAAGCTGCTAAACCGGCTACAACACAATTAAATGTTTTATTGCAGCATGTACAGTATTGAGATTCCTCAAATATAATTGAAATATTTTTTCCAAAAGACCATGCCATTAAATAAAGCCTTTAAGACAACCTGTCAAATTGGTGTGGTTTTATATTGTAAATGTAGAATTGCCTGGAAGGTGATGGAATGAAACCCTCGTCGAACCCTCGTCGCTGTCAGTGGTCCTCACCAAAACCCCTCCATTAACGCGTTGGAATGAGTGATAATTACCATTCCCAGGCTAACGCTCCCTTAACCCCAGGCTGTATACAGACTTATGCCCGTCTGTGTTGGTGTGGGCTTATACATACATACACAACAACACTATTCACTGTGGCGTATCCGTCATATATTCCACAAGATTTGTCAATATATTTAGTCCGTTGCGACATATGTCAAATGGAATGGGGTTCCAATGGTAACCAAAGTGTTGAAAGCATATGAAACAGTGCTAGAATGCAGACACTGCATGCTGCAAACAAACTGTGCTCCTCAATCTACTGGCTTGGAACCGAATACCTAAATGGTTAGGTTACATTCCAGACGGTGTGCTTTAACAACTGGTGTGGCCGAGGTTTTGGTGATGATTTGAGCAGTCCATTATTAAAGTCGATCAGAAAGGGGTTAATGTTTATAGTTGGAGACCTCAGTAACGCTGACTACCAGTGCTATTTTAGTTGGTATTGTTAGGAAGCTGTGATGCTCCTCTTTTCTACATCTAAAACTCTTGAGTTGTTGATCTACCTGACGGACCGCCACCAGGTGGTAAGGGTAGGCAACAACACGTCTGCCACGCTGATCCTCAACACTGGGGCCCCTCAGGGATGTGTACTTAGCCCGCTCCTGTACTCCCTGTTCACCCACGACTGCATGGCCAAACACGACTCCAACACCATCATAGGCCTGAGCACCGACAACGATGTGACAGCCTATAGGGAGGAGGTCCGAGACCTGGCAGTGTGGTGCCAGGACAACAACCTCCCCCTCAGTGTGAGCAAGACAAAGGAGCTGATCGTGGACTACAGGAAAAGGAGGGCCGAACAGGCCTCCCATCAACATCGACGGGGCTGTAGTGGAGCGGGTCGAGAGTTTCAAGCTCCTTGGAGTCCACATCACAAACAAACTATCATGGTCCAAACACACCAAGACAATCGTGAAGAGGAGACTGAAAAGATTTGGCATGGGTCCCCAAATCCTCAAAGTTATACAGCTGCACCATCGAGAGCATCCTGACCGTTTGCATCACTGCCTGGTATGGCAACTGCTCGGCATCTGACATAAGGCGCTACAGAGGGTAGCCCAAAAAATTGTCAGACTCCAGTCACCCAAGTCATAGACTGTTTTCTCGGTACCCCCTGTATATAGCCTCGTTTTTGTTATTTCATTGTGTTACTTTTTATTATTTTTTACTTTAGCTTGTTTGGTAACTATTCTTAACTCTTCTTGAACTGCACTGTTGGTTAAGGGCTTGTAAGTAAACATTTCACGGTGAGGTCTATACCTGTTGTATTCGGCGCATGTGACAAAGTTTTATTTGATTTGCTACCTCACTGTGCGAGGTCTTGGTTCGAATGTAATTCACTAGGATATATTTTGTGGTAGATCTGACTGGCTTTTGCTCAGTTTTGTGCTCAATTTAGACTCTGACCTGCACACCTGCCCTCTCCTCTCTAAAAGACAGACAGGTTTTCAATATAATCAGATCTGAAGGGTCACTGTCATGGTTGGACATATTTAGGCAGGTGCTTGGGCACCTATAGCCATCCTGACCTCCCCTCGCCCCCCGTGCACATATCTAGCCCTCTTTTAAACCCCAGTCTATTCTATAGTGCTATTACTTGCCTTTTACCTTTTGTGATAGAGTAACCTGCAAAAACACACACTGCATTTGTATCTGTGTTCCCCTGTGTTGAGGACCTGTTCGTGACCCTGCACACACCAAGCCACTCAGCGGAGGGGTGGATGACACTCCACATAGCCTAAAGGAGGGGAAAAGGGGATCGGAGAGGGATGGAGGCTTTATATGCCTGTTGCTTGGAAACCCAGTGTGTCTGTGGGTAGTGGGCACAGTGTATTGATCTTATGGTAATGATTCCTAAAGGGTGTGTGTTGGTGTGTATGGTTGTAAATTAGCCAGTAAATATACAGCAGGCGACCGGGGGCACATTTAAGGCTTGTATTTACTATTCAGTGAGTCGGGAGTGAAGAATAGGAGTGGGAGGTTGTGAGAACGCGGAGAGTGGGCCCTGCCCGCCGCCACGCGCTCCGCTTCATGACTCATCACGGCTCCATTTACGTCTAGGGCTGCGTTCCAGATGGCACCCTATTCCCTATATAGTGCACACTGCACTCTGTTCAAAAGTATCACACTATATATAGGGAATAGGGTGCCATTTGGGATGCTGCCCAGGCCTTTTGTCTCTACCCAGAGAGAAACACAAGGAGAAAAGGCTGCCGGGCTGCTGAACAAGAAGTGTCCCTGTCTGCCAGTAGTGATTGCACATGACAGGATGCAATTTAAAACTGCATGGCTGAGTCGGGGACCATGTGTGTGTTCGTGTGCTTTGTTGTCAAGCTGTGTATGATACAAATGTCACATTTGAATTTGGTTCGCAATTGAATTCCAATTGAAGACTCTTGTGAAGAGAAATATTGACAATTTCTATTACTATTATGATTTTCAGCCTGTTTTCTCTTTTTTTGTTTAGTCCTGGACAGAGCGGGCAAAAGGACAGTCTGGAGATGTGGCGGATATGAAAAAACGAAAGAGAGGAGAAGAAGAGAGCAGGGGAGACGAGAACGGACAGAGTGAGGCAGACGAGACCAGTGCCAAAAAGAAAAAGCCCTTAGACACCTCAGCCAAGCTCTCAGCATTTGCCTTCAACAAAAATTAAACATAAGATCACATCATAGACCGATTAAAAAAAAAAAAAAATTATAATAAATAAACTTGCTCCATATGTCTATTTAGTTAGGGTTATAGGTCACAACTAAATATTATATAATGCTCATTTGTGGATTGGTGCTGATTGTGAGACCTTTTTAGATTTATTTTTGTATAACATTTCATCAGAAAATGGAGTCTGTCTCATAGGTTTCCAGACAGTTTCATTAGCACTGTTTGGTATGGTCGTGATGCAGACCTTGTCGATGAATAATTTCTTTTCCGATATGTAACTAGGGGTTAGAGGAATTTCATAGATGGCATCAAAGCGAAATATCCTGAGCACTTGAAATAGCTGTGACAAATATAGAACATGAAGAGAGCAACTGATAAGGGCACACGTAAATGTTATTCTGTTCAGCATCATGATTTAGGTTTGTCCTTTTCACCAATTTCCTCTTAGCTTGTATTGTTTTGAAAACAATATAGCATATTTACTTGTTTTTTTTATTGTACTGTATCCGACTATTGAATAAAAATAGATATTTTCCATCCATCCAGTCTTTAAATTATTATTATTATTTTTTAACTAACTTTTTATAGAAAAACATACATACAAATTTGGTCTGCTGCTGTATCTGTTTCATTAAGGAAACCGACACCTGTTTAAAAATACCCTAACACATTTTTTTTTAACATGTTGAGACTGAATAGACCTATAACAATCACTAGTTGTGATTGTGAATATAACGGTAACAATTTACTTGAAGGGGGAAAACATAAGGCATTTATAAAACAAGTCATAACAGAGCTTGGAGTGTTGCAGCGTCATTAATAACCTTCATAACACATTGAACATCATTGATAATGAGTTGAAGTTATTTATCCATTGTAGGCTACAACAGATGTGTTACTCTGTCTTTTGTTAGAATGCAATAACTAAATTGTGGTAGCCTGTGATTCACTGGGATTTCCAAACTTTTTATTTTTTATGAAAAACTTGAGGAAAAACACTGAAATATAGAAGTGGTGTAAAGTACTTCAGTACTTTAAAGTATTTTTACTTAAGTTGTTTTTTGGGGTATCTGTACTTTACCATTTATATTTTTGACTACTTTAACTTCACTACATTCCTGAAGAAAATAATGTACTTTTTACTACAAACATTTCCCCTGACAACCCAAAGTACTTGTTACATTTTGAATGCTTAGCAGGACAGGAAAAGTGTCCAATTCACACACTTATCAAGAGAACGTCCCTGGTCATCTACTGCCTCTGATACGGTGTACTCACTAAATACAAAAGTTTTGTTTTTAAATGATGTTGGAGTGTGTCCCTGGCTATCCATGAATAAAAAAACAAGAAAATGGTGCTATCTGGTTTGCTTAGTAAGGAATTTGAAATCATTTATACTTTTACTTTTGATACTTAAGTATATTTAAAACCAAAGACTTTCAGACTTTTACTTCAGTAATTTTCTATTAAGGCCTCTTTACCTTTACTCAAGTATGACAATTGCTTACTTTTTCCACCACTGGAAATATACACCTTTTCCAAAGATTGACATATGAATCAACTCAAGTAATCTTAAATCTACTTTTGACATGGTTTATTAAATGAATACATGATGGCATATTATGTAGTAAATTCACTGAATAGTGTATATCCTCCAAGTGAACTACCTGTGGCATATTCAGATCCATACAGAATTTGAGTGTTCTGGATTGCCTGACGACTCAAACTGAATTCTTCCACTGCTTTTTCATTTGCTACATACTTCAGTCTGATTGGTGACAGATGTTCATGCGAATATTCTAAATTCTGCATAAAAACATGTGTTTTCCACCAGAGATGTTTTTACATCAAATTGACTTGTTGCGGATAAAAGGCTGTGCGGGATGATTTAGTGCACGTACAAATACCTTTAGTGGTTAAATTACCATGTACTGAATAAAAAATACAAGTTAAACATCTCATGAAAATGTTTGTTATACAGGGAGTGTACACACTCTGGTATTGGCAGGTGCACTCCTGCCAACAGCTCACAGATACAGAGGATATAGCCTAAAGGAGATTATTATGGACAAAAGCGGTAGATTATTTTTATTTGTCAAATGAAAGCAAAGCATTGACGATCATGTCACCAGAATAAGACCCTCGATATTTATTGGAAAGGAGCATCAAGCTCATCACCTTGCACTTTCACCACCCTGTGAAGTTCATAATGCATTTAATCTGTAGCCTAATAAACTGCATGCTCTCTTGACAAGTCATAGTGGGAGGACCACACAAAACATGTCATCACATGACTCCAAGTTTACTTTGTTATTATATACATATTTGCTCATAAAAGCGTTTCCACCGACATTTCTCGCATTTGGAAAGTTTACTGACAAATGTTCTATTAACATCAGGCCTTTCACTACATTTTTTTACCTGACATGTACTTTACTAGTATAAAAATGTTGGATGGAAACCTTGTTAGAGACTGCCATAATTGAAGTGGTTTATGGTGACCTCAAAATGAGAGGCATTGGCCAAAACAGTCATCAGTGATTGGATCATCCCTAACCAATCAGAGTACCAAAGCCAATGACGAATTTTCAAAACGCCCAAACCATCGGTTTCTGGGACCAATCAGACGGTCTAGAAGAGATTTTCATTCTCAAAACCAACAGGGAGGTACTCAGAGCCAGACTCATTCCAGAGAAGAAACTAACATCCGTGGGCGTGGCATAGCATTTGGCCGGAGAAAGGAGTTTGGGTGTTCTCCATTGTAAGCAATGTTCTCCATTGGCTTACATACAACTGACAGAACGTGACGTTCACAAAATGCTCGACCAATAGAAATGCACGAGGATTATATCGCTTATAAAGCCATGGGGTACCAACGTCTGAGAGTGCTTCATGTACTTTGATACATTCAGGTGACGGCAGTGTACTCAGCAGGTGGTGCGTTCAAAAACAAAGCTGTGTCCATTAAGCGAAAACACTGGAAAGCGCATCCTCCATTAGTGAAAAGACCTTACGTCAATTCTGAACTATGGAGCGCTCAAAACAGTGTCACGACAGTGAAGCTGACAGTAAACCGACTACGAACGAAAGTTCTATTAACGGACACTTGGTAAAAAAAGACAACCGGATCTTGGTAGGCCTATCTCAAGGGACGGGGACGGCCGGTGAGTCGAGTTCGCACACAGGGTCCTCAGTGGTAGAGGTCTGGAAGCATGAGCGCACCCGAAGTATGGAAGACAATGAGATGAACTTGCCTAGTCTTGCAGCTGCCTACACCACTATTCTCCGGGGGCTCGGGGAGGACCCGCAAAGACAGGGACTTCTAAAAACTCCGTGGAGAGCCGCGACAGCCATGCAGTTCTTCACCAAGGGCTACCAGGAGAAAATCAAAGGTGAGTCAGTCGGAATGCCCCTTTTCCCAAGTTGTCAACACTTTCCTATGTTGTAAAAAAAAAAGTGACATGGATAACCTTAAAACGAAACCTTTTAATTTACCTGAAATATAGACATTTAGATGTCATTTACTTAGGCTACTGAACTCCAATCAAGAAATCTGTTTTGAGAGGAGAAATATGTAATTTATTATGCTGTTATATATATATATATATATATATATATACTGTACCAGTCAAAAGTTTGGACACACCTACTCATTCAAGGGTGTTTTTATTTTTTTACTATTTTATACATTGTAGAATAATAGTGAAGACATCAAAACTATGAAATAACACATGGAATCATGTAGTAACCAAAAAAGTCTTAAACAAATCAAAATATATTTTATATTTGAGATTCTACAAAGTGGCCATCCTTTGCCTTGATGACAGCTTTGCACACTCTTGGCATTCTCTCAACCAGCTTCACCTGGAATTAATTTTCCAACAGTTTTGAAGGAGTTCCCACATATGCTGAGCACTTGTTGGCTGCTTTTCCTTCACTCTGCGGTCCAATTCATCCCAAACCATCTCAATTGGGTTGTGGTCGGGTGATTGGATTGTGGAGGCCAGGTAATCTGATGCGGCACTCAATTACTCATCTTCTTGATCAAGTAGCCCTTACACAGCCTGGAAGTGTGTTGGGTTGTTGTCCTGTTGAAAAACAAATGAGAGTCCCACTAAGCGCAAACCAGATGGACAAAAACCCTTGAATGTGTAGGTGTGTCCAAACTTTTGACGGATACTGTATATATACACACTTCTTACATCCTTAGCCTATGGTCAGGTATTTCAGAAGATGCTTAGTTACACATTCAATTAACTTGATTGCTTTTTGTAAAACAATGTTCAGTATAAGAGCTACAGATTCTTGTTTAGAGATGTGCAGTACAACATTTGAAATCATTGGCACTGGAGACAGGCTTCACTCAAATGACCATAGTATGTGATTTAGAGCAGTTGAGTACAAAATAGTACATCAAGAAAGAAGGATTTACAGTCAATGTTCAGCGTACATTCATAGACAAGTAACCCTACAATAAGTATGTTGTTTCTAATATTCTCAGTTGATGCACTTTTCACTCATCTGTCTGAAATCCCTCTTTCTACACAATACTGCTATTTCTGTCCATCCTTATGAAACGGTTCACGTGCATATCCAGGCTCAACAAGTCCCCTGGTCATCCTTACCAGACTTTATTGGTTCTGTTCTCCACGGTTGGGACTGTTTTAGTGGTGGAGCTGGGGAGCTGCCCCTCGCAGTATTATTAACCCCTGCCCTCCCCCCACCAAAAACCCATCTGGAGTTGGTTTCGCGGGGAGCACTTTGAGGTTCTGTGTAATATGTTTGAGGAGACACACGGAGAATGTGTTAGTGACACTCGTCCTCCCTAGCTGAAAAACATGCAAAATAGATAACTTGAGAAGGCTTGGACCCTGTCTGGTCTATATGGATTCAATTCTCTTCCCCCCCCTGTTTGAGGTGTTGTGGGAGTGGTATGGAAACGTGAGGGGCCAAACCAAACAGTAAATCCAGCAAAAAGTGAAGAGTCACGATGAGTCACGAATGTGTGTTCAGGAGCACTGAAGCAAGTGGTATTCTCTCCCTTTTTGGATTGGCTCTTGTTCTGCACCACCACTTTGTTTAAATGTGTAATGTCATTGAATTGAAGATTTTGAAGAGCTGAATAACTTCTGTGGCCAGTTTCACAAACCCAGATTAAGCCTGGATGAAAAACAAAGGGGAATCTCAAAGGAGAATCTTCATTCCAAGTGCTTTTTAGTCCAGGAATAGGTTTAATCAGATTGCGGAAAACCGCAATAGGTGTCATATTCGCCTTGTCACAGTGAGCCAGTGGATATATGGATATACACTACAAAAGTATGTGGACACCCCCTTCAAATAAGTGGATTTGGCTATTTCACCCATACCTGTTGCTGACAGGTGTATGACATCGAGCACACAACCATGCGATCTCCATAGAGAAACATTGGCAGTAGAATGCCCTTACTGAAGAGCTGACTGCCACCTTTCCAACAAGTCAGGTTATCAAATTTCTTCCCTGCTAAAGCTGCCATGGTCAACTGAAAGTGCTGTTATTGTGAAGTGTAAACTTCTAGGAGCAACAACGGCTCAGTCGCAAAGTGGTAGGCCACACAGGCTCACAGAACGGAACCTCAGAGTGCTGTAGCATGTAGAAATCGTCAGTCCACGGTTGCAACACTCACCACCGAGTTCCAAACTGCCTCTGGAAGCAGCGTCAGCACAATAACTGTTTGTCGGGAGCTTCATGAAATGGGTTGAGCAGTGGAGACGTGTTCTCTGGAGTGATGAATCACACTTCACCATTTGGCAGTCCGACGGACAAATCTGGGTTTGGCGGATGCCAGGAGAAGGCTACCTGCCCCAATGCGTAGTGCCAACTGTAACATTTGGTGGAGGAGGAATAATGGTCTGGGGCTGTTTTTCATGGTTCGGGCTAGGCCCCTTAGTTTCTGTGATGGGAAATATTAATGCCACAGCATACAATGACATTCTAGACAATTCTGTGCTTCCAACTTTGTGGCAGTTTGAGTAAGGCCCTTTCCTGTTTCAGCATTGCAATGCCCCCATGCACAAAGTGAGGTCCATACAGAAATGGTTTGTCGAGATCGGTGTGGAAGAACTTGACTGGCCTGCACACAGCCCAGACCTCAACCCCATCGAACACCTTTGGGTTGAATTGGAACGCCGACGGCGAGCCAGACCCAATCACCCAACATCAGTGCCCGACCTCACTAATGTTCTTGTGGCTGAATGAAAGCAAGTCCTCGCACCAATGTTCCAACATCTAGTGGAAAGCCTTCCCAGAAGAGTGGAGGCTGTTATAGCAGCAAAGGGGGGACCAACTCCATATTAATGCCCATGATTTTGGAATGACATGTTCGACGAGCAGGTGTCCACATACGTTTGTGTATTTGTGAGTGTGAGACTGTGTGGTTGCTTGCACATGCCATGTGTGTTTCGTGTGTGTGTGCATGTGTGTGTCTGTTTGTGTGAGCAAATAAGTAACTAGTTTTATGAGTGCCCAGGGCGTACAGGATGTCAGTGTGAATAATCCAGGGCTGAACTGGTAGGTCTTACTTTATAGGGTCTTCTAACTCCAACAGTGGACAGTCTCTCTCACCCACACACACACACACACTTAGTTTCTACACATTCTCACTTAGTCACAGAATTTCCACTAAAATCCCTCGATGCTGACCCAGACTTTGTCATTTCTGTGTGCTAATAAAAATAATGACTCGTGTTTGTTGCGCAAGACGGCGTGTGTTTAAAAAAAGGGTTCGTAGTGGAATGGAAGTCTAGCCCTATGAGGCTCATTGTCCTTATTATTTTAATATAGTGCATTATAAAATTTAGTTCATAGGGCATTATGACTAGGCTGTATAATTCATAATCTAGTTGATTATTAATTGCTTATCTAGATGCTTATGAGCAGTTAATAGCACCTATGTCATGCATTATTATATTTATATTTAGCATATAATGCATTATGAAGATGGTTCATGTTACTTCTCGTTTATGCATTATGCTGTGTGCTTATTATGCATTAGAAAGAAGGTATTCATAGGAAGAGAAACATGAATGGCATATGTATAATGCTATCAACACATGAGATTCCAAGAAAAACCTGAATGGCATATCCTTCATAGCTGCATTTGAAGGCAGTAAGCAATATGCATATGTCACGTTTGAGCGAATCACTTTTGTCAAGTCCATCGTTGGTCACCGCCTTTCAAAGTGTTGCTTTATAGGTATAAAATTGTCAGACTTGCAGTTTTTGGATGAAGTCTCCTTCGAGTTGGTGCGGTTGCTTCTCACCAAGTGCACCATGCAGCCATCACCTGCATTGTGGGATGCACTATGTGTCAACCAATCATTAAGGTGCTTCTTTCTCATTTAGGTGTTGATGCGAAGGGGCAGGGGGAGGACAGCACTGCTACAGGGGATTGAGAGAAAGGTAGTGAGGGAGGAAGGGAGAGAGAAAAAGGGAGAGGGGGATAGAGAAAGCAGGTTGGCCACCAGCGCTCTCAACCCCTCTGCTTGACATCCTAACAATTTGTAATGTAGCCATAGTGACTGTGGTTTTTGTCTGAGATGAGTTGATGCTGATTTGATTTCCTGTTCTTTTGCTGTGGCCCTGTCACGTGTGTGTGTGTGGTGGGGGTGTTTGTAGAGAACCAGACTGGTGAGGGGCAACTGCTCTCTGAACATCTGCTGCCCTCAGGTTGGTGAGATGAACTGGGGATGGTGCTCAATTCATCAGTAGAGCTTTACCGGGAAAAACAAATACCGGGCTGGGAGAGAGACATTTGGAGTACTGCTTGAGTGGAGAAACCCAAACAGTAGCACTGTTCCTTTAAGCACGGTCAAATATTATCATCAATGGACAGATAACAATGTTCTTAGTGACTTCATTCTAACCTACTGAATGTGTCAGAGAGCAGTGAATCTATGAAAGACCGTTACCTCCTACTCTTCAACTTCACTTGTCAATAAAGAAATCATAATATTCTAACAGTGATGTGAAATCAGCATTTGTTCATTTAGTCTTTTAACCAGTCTAGTGAAACTGCACTTGATATTCTAATAATTCTTATCCTATACATCAGCCATACTCAACTGATGGACCGTGGTCCAGATCCGGACCCAGAGCAGGGTCAATACAGACTGCGGGTCCCAAAATAATAATAAAATAAAAAAATGTTAAAAAAAAAAATATATATATTTGTTTTATTAGGAATTCAGTCAAATCTCATTTAATTTGTCACATGCGCCGAATACAACGGGTGTAGACTTTACTATGAAATGCTTGCTTACGAGCCCTTCCCATGGATGCAAAGCAAGGTTTTTCATTTCCTGGCAGCCTATCTACTGAGGTTGGGTTGGAGTGGGAGTGGTAGGTAAAGTCTCCATGGTAACATGGTGAGTGAGCAGACGGTCTGACTTGTTGCTTTAGGGTCCTGCCTTGTTGTGGTTTTGCAGTTTGTCTGTGATAATTATTATACAAAGAAAAATAGTAACACAAGGAATAAAGTACACAAGAATGAAGCTATATACAGGGAGTATCAGTACCAGATCAATGTATGAGGTATTTGAGGTAGATATGTACATGAAGGCAGGGTAAAGTGACTAGGCAGGATAGATAATAATAAATAAACTGAGTAGCAGTGTGTGTGTGGGGTATTTTGGGTGAGAGTGTCAGCGTGTGTGTGTATACACTGTATATAGTCTTGTGAGTGGGCATAGAAGCCCGCAAGATGGGGTCAAAATGCAGATAGTCCGGCTAACCATTTAATGAACTATTTAGCAGTCCTATGGCTATTTAGCAGTCTTATGGCTTGGGGGTAAAAGCTGTCTCGGCGCATGTTGGTCCAAGAGCCGATGCTACTGTCCGGGAAACAGTACCAGAGCAGAGTGAGCAGTCTGGTTTTGGTGGCTGGAGTCTTTGGCAATTTTTCGGGCCTTCTGACACCACCAGATATAGAGGTCCTTGGTGGCAGGGAGCTTGGCCCCCGTGATGTACTGGGTTGTCCGCAACACCCTCTGTAGTGCTTTGTGGTTGAGGGTGGTGCATTTGCCATACCAAGCATTGATTCAGCCAGTCAAGATGCTCTCGATGGTGCAGCTGTAGAACTTTTCTTTTAGCTTCCTGAGGGAAAAGACTGTGTGGGGGTGTGTGGACCATTTTTAAGTCCTTAGTGATGTGGACTTTCTCATAGTAAGTACCCCTGCTATACATTAAAATGTTATTAATTTAGCAGATGCTCTTATCCAGAGTGACAATAAGCATATAGGCCTACACATGCATTGTCTGACTTATCAAACACTAAGCCTATGGTGAAACTATTGTTGTTGTTAGTTTAACCAGTGATCTCATCGCCGTAGCGCCCAAACCGGCTGCTGCTTGTACAGACAAGTGGCAAAACAACAAGGCAGGACCCTAAAGCAACAAGTCAAACAGTCCACTCACTCAACCATGTTACCATGGAAACTTTACCTCCCATTCCAACCCAACCGCTGTAGATAGGCGGCCAGGAAATTAAAAACCTCCGTCAGGGAGAAGGGAGGGCGCATCGCCACAAACAGATAAAAACCCATGGATTTATTTGAACAATGATATGAGCTCCGCTAGGAGAGAAAATGAAATAAAATGACAAACAGGAAGAGCGGTAGGGCTATATGGGAGTCGAGATATAATTACAATGTTTGCCAGATAGAAACAGCAGGCTTATGGAATGGAGGTAGAGTGAATGATTAGGTTGCCGAGGGCTGTCTGGTCTCGTCTGTTGCGCGTCTTGTTAAGTGTCTCGGAGCTGTATGGCGTCGACTCGATGGGCCTCGCACTCATCCGTCTCACTCTCTTTTTCTCTTTGCTTCCGCAGACGTGCTGAACGACGCAATCTTTGACGAGGACCACGACGAGATGGTGATCGTAAAGGACATTGACATGTTCTCCATGTGCGAGCACCACCTGGTGCCCATCTTTGGAAGGGTAACCTATTTGCACCCCAGACCCACACCAGTCCACGATGCACAATCTCCAATTATGGGGAATCTCTTCTAGGTTGGATCCTGTAATAAATCAACACAATAAAAATGTTAAAAAAAGGTTTATACACATGTTTAACTCAGCGAAAGTGCTTCTCAGACAATCTTGTTCACAACAAGGAGTAGGCCTACTTTCTATATTACCTTGGCTTGCATGGTTGATTTTTATACATTTTTGTGTGCGAGGTTGAAGTTGTAGGCCTAATTCTGTGGCTGAGGTGATGCCACAATTTGAAATAAAATTTGTAAGCTACTGTACTCTCACGCGTAATACCCCACTGCTAAACACCCCAAACAAGTGCCCCATGTAGAGACATCCTCAGGGGCACTGATAAGGCCTTTGTCCACTGAGCCTGTAATTGAGCCCAGTTGTGATTAAACTACTGGTAAGGAAAAATGGCCACCGGCACTGACCAAGGCGGCATTCCAAATGGCACCCTATTCCCTGTATAGTACACTGCTTGTACTATATTGGCAATAGGATGCCATTTGGAACGCATCCCAAATCAACTGAAATCCTGTCAGTGGGGATTCAAGTGAGACACGGTAAATTCTGTCTGTTTTGACATTTTAGTACTGTAGACCTAGCATCCTCCCCTCTATTCTCCCCTCATCTTACCCTGCAGGTGTTTGCCATTTAAGACCAAAGAGGGAGGCCATTGATCCTTTCATATCCTTTTCACGGTGCAAATGTGCCGTGATGATAGCGGTAGCAAGTGTTATGCACTCTCTCACTCTGGACACATACACACACTGGTCGTTTTTGTCTTTGTGGTGTGTGTTTGTTTGTCAGCGGTTGGCTGTCAGAAGGCCACATTACTCGCGTCCACCTCATTCCCCCGCTGATGGCTCCCTGTTGTCATCACAAGTGCTAGTCGCCTCTTATCCACACTCTTATATATTTCCCCGCGCATCTATCTGAGCCGATCGCCGAGCGCTATAATGACTCACCGATTTCTGTGCGTCCAGTCAGTCATCTTTTAACGCTTTTAGTGTCTCTTATCACCTCACAACAAGGTGGTATTTGTTTTCGTTGAGCTATGCTGTTAGGCCTACTTTTACACCATATACCTTTGAAAAACCATGATGCCCATATCTGAACCCCACTTTTAATCAAACGTGAATCCCTTTTTTTTCAAAGTGAATTGCGTTTCTTATTTCTTATTTTTTATTTTATACACCCTGTTCAGAAATGCATTTTATCACAACCTAGCATAAAGAGAGGGAGAAAAGAGTAGGAGGGGAAATCCTTGCATTCATGCCCTTTCTCTCTGCCCGTTTCAGCACATTGCTGCTGACATTTGAGTGGAGGGTTGGTGGGGAATGGGTGGAGGGGGAATTCAGCCTTCCAGTTATACGCAGTAGCAGGCTCACCAGCTGGATGGGGAGGAGAGTCTAGAGCTCAATCCTCTTCGGGGCTTTCATCTGCTGCTTATTTATCCATGGTGCAGACGTGACTCCCTTACCTCCCCTTCACTTCTCCGATGGCCTTTAGATAAATGTTGCCTTTTGTCTTTGCTTCTTATGATTCATATCTTTCCCACGCAGCAGCCCATCAAGGTGGAATGGAAAGCAAATGTTCAGCTTCCCTTCATCACGTGATGAGAACTTGTTGAGAAGAAATGTGTTCGCTCACTGAGCTAATGCCTAGGCTTTAGCTCAGCGGGCTAACAGTCTTATTATACACAGAAGACATGGGGTGGAATCCATTGAGTCATATCCAGCCAACTTCAAACACTGAGATATACTGTACATTATCATGCCAGCTGGGTCTGTTTGGCAGTGCAGACTTTGGGACAACGTGATTTACTGTCTGTTGTTGTGAATATGGTATAATGCGGAACTTGGCCATCATTAATGGCAGAATTGGTCTCTCTTCTCTCGCCCAGGTCCATATAGGCTACCTCCCCAATAAGAGGGTTCTGGGCCTCAGCAAGCTGGCCAGGTAAGTGTATGGAAAGTGTAATGGTGTATTTGCTATTGTGATATGAAAAAAAATGTAATGGATGTCGCAAAAAGCTACTTAATTTTTCGATTGCAGTAAAAATTATTTTCAACAAAGGGGATAGTGTACTAAGACTTTCGACTTAACAGCCTTCTTCAGTGTGGATATCGTTAGCTATTGAAGTTATTGCCGGTATACCAGGGAAACGCACCAAGGTATGGAATTCCTATGACAAAAAATCCTAACAATAGGGTTGGATATTGGGAAATTGGAGGGATTGGGATTACCTAGACTCAATCCATGTGTGCAGTATCATGTACGAATATGTAATCTGTTCCTAGACGGTCCTTCAGGCAATACAGTACAATATGGTCACCTATTAGATAATAGGAACTACAACACGGTGATGAACTAAGAGGCTGACTCATGTTGTATCCCAGAGAGCTGGACCTGGGTTTAGTGGGTTACCTATACATTAGCTTCTACAGTGTAGCGTTCGTGTAGCATAGCGGTAGTGTTTGCTGTGAGCCTGTTCAGGTGGAGAGGCCACTCAGGGTGGAACCTTAAGCTGATTAGGAGTGTGTATGTGACGAGAGGATTCTGATCCCATCTGACCCCAATACCTGAGACTTAGCCCCTTTCACTAATACATACTCATACTTCCCTTCCCCACCCATGTGGCCATGGTGTCTATGCCACACGCAGCTACGCACATACGCTGATACACCAGTGCTCACCATACAAAACACAATACCAGCAATACTTTTATTTTTGAAAGAGTACATTTTATTTTGGAGAGTACACTTCAGGTAATGGCACTGGCATGTATAGCGGTAAACTGTTTTACGGGCTCCTGACCAAAAATATTGTGTTAATCTTAATTTTTTTTTGTACATAATGTTTCCGCCATTGTTTCCTATGACCGAAAATAGTTTCTGGACTTCAGAAATGTGATCACTAACCTCCGATTTGGATGAAGAATTCTACTTCAATGACCTACTGCTCAACCAGGACCAGGCCCTAATCCCAGACACTCGAAAGAGGAAAAGACGTTCCATATAGAGGCCGAAGTGGGGGCACTGATGAAACTACAGCAGAGTGAATAAACCACCCCTACCGTCTGTTCTATCTGCGAATCACTGTAGAACACACTAGACGAGCTCTGTTCAAAAATATCCTATCAACTGGACCTGAAGAACTGTGGCTGAACGAGGACACGGTTATTATAAAGCTAGCTAGTTTTTCTATGCATCGCCAAGACAGAACGGCAGTGTCTCGGAAACTCAAGGTTGGGGTGTGTGTGTCTTTTTTATTTTTTTCGTGATATCCAATTGAGATCCAATTACAATCTTGTCTCATCACTGCAACTCCCCAACGGTCCGTTAACAAAAGCTGGTTCGCGATATCTAATATTAAGGAGTTAGAATAACTCATGATAAGCTGTCGACCATACTATTTACAAAGAGTTTATTAATATTTTTCGTAGCTGTCTATTTACCACCACAAACCGATGCTAGCACTAAGACCGCACTCAACGAGCTATATAGGGCCATAAGTCAACACGAAAATGCTCATCCAGAGGCAGCGCTCCTAGTGGCCAGTTATTTTAATGCAGGAAAACTCAAATCCATTTTACGTAATTTCTACCATCATGTCACCTGTGCAACTAGAGGGGGAAAAAATAACTCCAGATCACCTTTACTCCACAAACAGAGACTCATACAAAACTCGCCTTCCATTTGACCATAACTCTATCATCCTGATTCCTGCTTACAAACAAAAACTCAAAGGGAGTACCAGTGACACGCTCAATTTGGAAGTGGTCCGATTAGGTGAATGCTAAGCTTCAGGACTGTTTTGCTTGCACAAACTGGAATATGTTCTGGGATTCATCCGATGGCATTGAGGAGAGCGCCACATCAGTCACTGGCTACATTAATAAGTGCATCGACGACGTCTCCACAATGACAATACGTACATACCCCCAACCAGAAGCCATGGATTTCAGGCAACATCCGCACTGAGCTAAAGGCTAGAGCTGCCGCTTCCAAGGAGTGGGACACTAACACGGACGCTTATAAGAAATCCCACTACGCCCACCGACCAACCATCAAACAGGCAAAGCGTCAATACACAACGAAGATTCAATCCTACTATACCGGCACTGACACTCGTCTGATGTGGCAGGGCTTGCAAACTAGCACGGATTACTAAGGGAAACCCAGCCATGCGCTGCCCAATGACCCACGCCTACCAGACGAGCTAAATGTCTTCTATGCTCGCTTTGAGGCAAGCAACACTGAACCATGCGTGAGAGCACCACCTGTTACGGATGACTGTGATCACGCTCACCGCAACCGACATGAGTAAGACTTTTAAACAGGTTAACATTCTCAAGGCTGCAGACGGATTACCAGGATGCGTACTCGGAGCATGCACTGATCAGCTGGCAAGTGGCTAAACTGACATTTTCAACCTCTCCCTAACCCAGTCTGTAATACCGACATGTTTCAAGCAGACCACTATAGTGCCTGTGCCCAAGAAAGCCAAGGTAACCTGTCTAAATAACTATCGCCCCATAGCATAATCGCCCCATACCATTAAATACTTTGAAAGGCTGGTCATGGATAACATCAGCAAATTCATCCAAGACCAATTTCTGAAAATGTTAAATAGTGAAACATTAAAGTTCTGTCCTGCTCTGGGTAGATTGACTTCAATACAAAAACCTTAGGAGGCTCATGGTTCTCACTCCATTCCATAAACATACACAGTAATTATGACAACTTCCGGAGGACGTTCTCCAACCTATCAGAGCTCTTGCAGCATGAACATGACATGTTGTCCAGCCTATCAAAGGATCAGAATCTAGTACTGAAAGCAACAGCTAGCTAGCACTGCAGTGCATAACATGTGTTGAGTAGTTGACACAAAGAGAAAGACAATAGTTGAAAAGTTTTGAACAAATTTAAGGAGAAGCGAGAGCAAGAGAGCTAGCTATATTTCGTTGTATTTTTCACTTAGATGCACTATGCAGAAATGTCTCAGCCTTTTCCTGGTTGCTAAAATTCTAATTAACACTTTACTTGACACCCAGAGTCATTTTTATTTTATTTAACCTTTTTTATTTAACTAGGCATGTCAGTTAAGAACAAATTCTTATTTACAATGACGGCCTACCCCGGTCAAACGGTTGACGCTGGGCCAATTGTGAGCCACCCCTTGTGATACAGCCCGGGATCGAACCAGGGTCTGTAGTGACACCTCTACCACTGCAATGCAGTGCCTTAGACCACTGCGCCACTCGGGAGTCATAACCATACCATAACAGCTGACAACTTGTCATAACCTGTCATAATATGGTCATGACCCATTTTTATCCCTGTTCTTACATTTTGCGTTATTGTATGGCTGGTTATGACGCCTACATAAATAACCCACATTTATTCAAATATTTTTTTCCCCTGCTAAGAAGTATCCTTTGTTATAATCCTTTGTTATATTCAGCATTTTTTTTTTTTTAAATAACTTGTAGAAAATACACTTTATGACACTGTCATGAAGCATTATGACCATCCTGTGTCACTTTACTGGGACTAAGATAATGCTTCTTGACAGTGTCATAAAATGTATTATGACCATCATCATTATAAGCCAGATAGGCCTATGACGTACATACCCTCTTTTTGACTGATATAAGGGTGTCTTGTCCTGCTGCTTAAATCTACTCCTGCATTCATCCCAGTCATCGGCAACAGAGCATTAGGGTACAGTAGGTGCATGTCTGACATCAATGTGTGCGCAATTGCAATTACTTTCGGTGTACGAAAGTAAAAGACACAACAAAAAACTTCAGAACGGGAAGCAATAGAAATGGCGCTCATAGAACAGCTCTACCCCTTCTTAGACTTGCTTTCAATGATAATTACAGATCTATACAGGGCAAAAATATAAATGCAACATGTAAAGTGTTGGTCCCATGTTTCATGAGCTGAAATAAACGATCCCCGAAATGTTCCATACGCACAAAAAGCTTTTTTCTCTCATTTTGTGCACAAATATGTTTACATCCCTGTTATCTCTACTTGGCCAAGATAATCCATCCACCTGACAGGTGTGGCATATCAAGAAGCTGATTAAACAGTGTGATAATGCTAAAATGTACTGTTTTGTCACACAACACAATGCCACAGATGTCTCAAGTTTTGAGGGAGTGTGCAATTGTCATGCTGACTGCAGGAATGTACATCAGAGCTGTTGCCAGATAATTACATGTTAATTTCTCTACCATAAGTCGCCTCAAACATAGTTTTAGAGAATTTGGCAGTACATCCAATGGGCCTCACAACCGTAGACCACGTGTAACCACGCCAGATCCGGCTTCACCTAAGGGATCGTCTGAGACCAGCCACCTGGTCAGCTGATGAAACTGTGGGTTTACACAAACTTTCAGAAACCGTCTCAGGGAAGGTAATCTGCGTGCTTGTCCTCACCAGCGTCTTGACCTGACTGAAGTTTAGCGTCGTAACCGACTTCAATGGGCACTGGCACGCTGGAGCAGTGTGCTCTTCACGGATGAATCCCAGTTTCAACTGTACCGGACAGATGGCAGATGTGGCGTCATGCGGGCGAGTGGTTTGCTGATGTCAATGCTGTGAACAGAGTGCCCCATGGTGGCGGTGGGGTTATGGTGTGGGCAGGCATAAGCTACGGACAACGAACACAATTGCATTTTATCGATGGGAATTTGAATGCACAGAGAAACCGTGACGAGATCCTGAGTCTCATTGTCGTGCCATTCATCCGCCGCCATCTGTACACAATTCCTGGAAGCTAAAAATGTCCCAGTTCTTCCATGGCCTGCATACTCACTAGACATGTCGACCATTGAGCATATTTTGGGATGCTCTGGATTGACGTGTACGACAGCGTGTTCCAGTTCCCGCCAATATCCAGCAACTTTGCATAGCCATTGAAGAGAAGTGGGACAACATTTCAAGGGACACAATCGACAGCCTGATCAACTCTATGTGAAGGAGATGTCGCGCTGCATGAGCCAAATGGTGGTCACACCAGATACTGACTGGTTTTCTCATCCACACCCCTACTTTATTTTTTAAGTATCTGTGACCAACTGATGGATATCTGTATTTCCAGTCATGTGAAATCCATAGATTAGGGCCTAATAAATATATTTCAATTGACTGATTACCTTTTTATATGAACTAAGTAATTTAGCGTTAATATTTTTGTTCAGTGAATAACACACACTTCTATGTGAATTTGGTTGAGTCGCCCAAAAAGTTATATCTTGCAAACGTCCCCTTTTTCCTCAACACACCAAAGTATGTTCATCTCTAGAAGACAGAACACGTCTCCTTCCTGAGCGGTATGACGGCTGCGTGGTCCCATGGTGTTTATACTTGCGTACTATTGTTTGTACAGATGAACATGGTACCTTCAGGCGTTTGGAAATTGCTCCCAATGATGAACCAGATTTGTGGAGGTCTACCCATTTTTATGAGGTCTTGGCTGATTTTATTTAGATTTTCCCATGTCAAGCAAAGAGGCACTGAGTTTGAAGGTAGGCCTTGAAATACATCGAGGTACACCTCCAATTGACTCATTATGTCAATCAGAAGCTTCTAAAGCCATGACATAATTTTCTGGAATTCTCCAAGCTGTTTAAAGGCACAGTCAACTTAGTGTATGTAAACTTCTGACCCACTGAATTTCTTTCTTCTAATGACTCCAACCTAAGTGTATGTAAACTTCTGACTTAAACTGTATGTTGACTATGATGTTAGCTAATATGGTGAACTATTTAGCGGTTATGGCATGAAGGTTTGGCTTGGATTATTTTAAATTTTTTGCCTGGTCACAGACTAGTGAATAGATGTGAGAAGGAATTATACAACGAGCAAAGTGATCATACTGTTTGTATGTGGCAGCTTTTAAAGTAGACTATTAGGGGTGTATTCATTCTGCTAATTATTTTGAAAAACGTTTCTTAAAATGAAGCAAACGAAACGGGGATAAACACAACTGAATTTTCAACTGTTTGGACTAATGATTACACCCTAGATCAGCTAAATGCAGGTGAGTTTGTGCAAGGCATTATTGAATGTGTCGCTGTATGTCACCTTGATTACTAAAAGATTTTCTCTCGACCGGTGCACCTACGTTGTAAACTTTCATTTGTAAGCTAGGTTGTAGCAACCTCATGATGGGTATAGAGAAAATTCAAGTATCGTGTAGTAGCCTAAACCTATCGCTTTTACATTGAGCTGTGTGAATGGAATATGAATCAGTCATCCAATATGTTGTAATAGAAATAAGGCCAGGTAAAAAAACTATTTTTAAAAAATTGTTAGGGCCTTAGCTTAGGTGTTACAGGTCCAAAAAATGGTCAGACTCCAGCCACACAAGCCACAGACTGTTCTTTCGCCTCCCGCATGGCAAGCGTTACCAATGCACCAAGTCTGGAACCAACAGGACCCTGAACCGTTTCTTCCCCCAAGCCATAAGACTTCTAAACAAGACTGCTAAATAGCTAAACAAATGGCTCCCTGGACTGCCTACATTGGCCCTTTTTTTGCACGAACTCTCTTTTGCACTTTATTCCATTCCAGGCATTACAATGAGCCCATCCTATAGTTCCCCCCACCAGCCTCCACTGACTCACACATACTGACACCCAAACACATACACTACCGTTCAAAAGTTTGGGGTCACTTAGAAATGTCCTTGTTTGTTAAAGAAAATTAAATGTTTGCCCATTAAAATAACATCAAATTGATCAGAAATACAGTGTAGACATGGTTAATGTTGTAAATGACTATTGTAGCTGGAAACGGCTGGTTTTTAATGGGATATCTACATAGGCGTACAGAGGCCCATTATCAGCAACCATCACACCTGTGTTCCAATGGCACGTTGTGTTAGCTAATCCAAGTTTATAATTTTAAAAGGCTAATTGATCACTAGAAAACCCTTTTGCAATTATCTTAGCACAGCTGAAAACTGTTGTTCTGATTAAAGAAGCAATAAAACTGGCCTTTTAGATTAGTTGAGTATCTGGAGCATCAGCATTTGTGGGTTCGATTTACAGGCTCAAAATGACCAGAAACAAAGAACTTTCTTCTGAAACTCGTCAGTCTATTCTTGTTCTGAGAAATGAAGGCTATTCTATACGAGGAATTGCCAAGAAACTGAAGATCTCGTACAACGCTGTGTACTACTCCCTTCACAAAACAGTGCAAACTGGCTCTAACCAGAATAGAATGAGGAGTGGGAGGCCCCGGTGCACAATTGAGCAGGAGGACAAGTACATTAGTGTGTCTAGTTTGAGAAACATACGCCTCACAAGTCCTCAACTGGCAGCTTCATTAAATAGTACCTGCAAAACACCAGTCTCAACGTCAACAATGAAGAGGCGACTCCGGGATGCTGGCCTTTTGCACATTCACCCTCTGAATGGCATGCATGCATACATACATACATACATACATACATACATACATACATACATACATACATACATACACAATCCATGTCTCAAGGTTTAAAAATCCTTCTTTAACCTGTCTCCTCCCCTTCATCTGCACTGTTTGAAGTAGATTTAACAAGTGACATCAATAAGGGATCATAGCTTTCACCTGGTCAGTCTGGAATGGAAATATTACATTTTCCTAATGTTTTGTACACTCAGTGTATAGCCATGTTATTTTTATTCGTTATTCACTGTATTTATTCCTCGTGTGACTCTATTTTTATAAAAAATATCTTTAACTCTGCATTGTTGGATATGGACCTGCAAGAAAGCATTTCACTGTTAGTCAAACATTTTGTCAACGAAGCATGTGACGTATACAATTTTATTCGATTTTTATAAGAATTGAGCTCTGAAAGGCGTTGCACCCAAAACCTCAAATGTGCTTCATTGAGATGGATGCAACAGTTTTATCCCTTCATATCGATGCATCCGCCCATTTGAAAGTCTTCGTAATCCTCTTGTTCTGTGGCATTTTGCTGAGCCAAGTGATGGAACTGCAGGGATAGGAGAGGTCATGTTTGTAAAAGAGCATTGGGTCAAAAGGGAAGGGATGTCAGGCTATGATGAGGCTAGCGTGATCCACTTCTCTGTTACTCAGATTGACTCACTGGAGGTTGGAACTTGCAACTGGTTGTCAGTGTGACTGCCACAGAATACCACACACTCCCCTAGAAAAGCACCAGAATTTGATCTCTCAGCAGGAAATTAAAACTTGTAGTCTATTGAATGTTTAAAAAGGCTTCTAAAGTTTGTAATTTCTACTTTAAAATGTTTAAATTATATTTCACATTTCCTGCTGTAGTAAACTGGCTAAAATTAAGTTCCTACATCTGTATGCACAGTGGCTTCAGAAAGTATTCACACCCCTTGACTTATTCCACATTTTGTTGTTACAGCCTGAATTTAACATTTATTACATTTAGTAAAAAATAAAATAAATACAAAATTACATGAATTAAAAATGAAAAGCTGAAATGTCTTGAGTCAACTATTTAACCCCTTTGTTTGGGCAAGCCTAAATAAGTTCAGGAGTAAAAATGTGCTTAACAAGTCACATTTTTAAAACCTTTTGTTTAACTAGGCAAGTCAGTTAAGAACAAATTCTTATTTACAATGACGGCGTACCCCGGCCAAACCCAGACGACACTGGGCCAATTGTCCGCCACCCTATGGGACTCCCAATCACGGCCGGATGTGATACAGCCGATACATAATACATTGCTAGGATTGATGCTGTGTGAAATAATAGTGTTTATCATGATTTTTGAATAACTACCTCATCTCTGTTCCCCACACATACAATTATCTGTAAGGTTCCTCAGTTGATCAGTGAATTTCAAACACACATTTAATCTAAAAGACCAGGGAGGTTTTCCAATGCTTCACAAATAAGGGCACCTATTGGTAGATATAAATAATTAATAGCAGACATTGAATATCCCTTTGAGCATGGTGATGTTATCAATTACACTTTGGATGGGGTATCAATTACACCCAGTCACTACAAAGACACATGCGTCTTTCCTAACTCCGTTGCCATAGAGGAAGATAGCTGTGTAACAGTATTGCTTCCGTTCCTCTCCTCGCCCCTACCTGGGCTCGAACCAGGGACCCTCTGCACACATCAACAACAGACACCCATTGTTACCTAATTGCGCCACAAAAGCCACGGCCCTTGCATAGCAAGGGGAACAACTACTTCAAGGTCTCAGCAAGTGACGTCACCGATTTGAACCGCTACTAGCGCGCACCCCGCTAACTAGCTAGCCATTTCACACTGGTTTACAACCGCTCAGGGATTTCACCATGAGGCCAATGGCGACTTTAGAACAGTTACAGCGTTTTAATGGCTGTGATGGGAGAACTGAGGATGCATCAACAACAATGTAGTTACTCCACAATGCTAACCTAATTGACAATGACAAGAAAGAAGCCTGGACATAATATAAATATTCCAAAACGTGTCCTGTTTGCAACAAGGCACTAAAGAAATACTGCAAAAAAATTGGCAAAGCAATTAACTTTTTGTCCTGAATACAAAGTGTTATGTTTGGTGCAAATCCAATATAACACATTACTGAGTTCCACTCTCCATATTTTCAAGCATAGTGGTGGTTGCATCATGTTATGCGTATGCTTGTAATCTTTAAGGAATAGGGAGTTGTTCAGGATAAAAAAAGAAACGGAATGGAGCTAAGCACAGGCTAAAACCTGGTTTTGTCTGCTTTCCACCAAACACTGGGAGATGAATTAATCTTTCAGCAGGACAATAACCTAAAACACAAGGCCAAACCTACAGTGGAATTGCTTACCAAGAAGATGGTGAACGTTACGTAGTGGCCAAATTAGTTTTGAATTAAATCTATGACAAAATCTGAAAAATGGTTAACAACGTTACAACGTAATTTGGCCACTACGTTACGTAGTGGCCAAATTAGTTTTGAATTAAATCTATGACAAAATCTATCAATGATTAACAACCAATGTGACAGAGCTTGAATAATTTTGAAAAGGATAATGGGCAAATGTTGCACAATCCAGGTGTGGGAAGTTCTTAGGCATAGAGACACAGCTGTAATCACTGCCAAAGGTGCCTCTACAAAGTATTGACTCAGGGTTGTGAATACTTATGAGATATTTCTGTATGTCATTTCTAATACATTTGTGGGAAAAAATCTACAAACATGTTTTCACTTTGTCATTATGGGGTATTGTCTGTGTGTAGATGGTTGAGGGGGAAAACATTTATTTATCCATTTTGAATTCAGGCTGTAACACAACATGTGGAATAAGTCAATGAATACTTTCTGAAGGAACTGTATGTTGACTTGGGGATTATTTAAACCAAAGACTCATTGCAGAATGTACACAATAAAAATAGCACTTTTTTTACCCAATATTCATATCAAATCACAACATTTATTACGGGTCCTGAAGAAACAATGTAGCAGATAAATTCCTATTACTGATAGATGCATCCAAAGATTTCCCAAAGTTATTGTGTATGCAAAAATTCTTTATAATCAATGCTGTGTTGGATTTGATTGAGTCTATTCTTTTAAACACACAAATTACAACAGCTCTTAGCAACTTCACCCTGTCCAAACCAATACAAATCAACCTATATGACTGACACTGTAAAATGTGACCTCTGTTGTGAAGAGCTCTCATGTCTCTTTCTAGTTTCCACTCTGTCCCTGAAGAATGTGTAATCCCTCTTTGACAATGTAAGCCTCTTTGCCTCACTGTAAATCTTACCACTTGGGTGTTCTCATGTAATGAAAGTTTTTTTCCCCAATGCCTTTTCCCCTAATCTCTCCCCAGGATTGTTGAAATCTACAGCCGTCGACTGCAAGGTATTTCCAGACATATAACAATCAATTTATACTTTCGAGAGTTGATGGACAATAAAGTGAACTGCACCTAGAGTTTTTATGTCTCAAAGACAATATTTGTGTATTTTTTTTTTTAGGACTTAATCAAAGTTGCACTTTGTCATTTGTGTATACTTACACTGTAATTACCACAGTAACAATTTATTAATTGCATTAAAATTCAAATCGTGCATTATTTCTATTCCCACATTGTCCTTTTTCGAGATGGTCAGTTGGTTGACAGCCTGGTAAGTTTTGTTACTTAGAACAAACGGTAACCTGCCATGAACCTGCCATGTCATGGTCGATCATGTCAGATATCATGTTTGACTTTGCTCTCTGACTTGGACCGTGTTTATCTGTCTGTTCTCTTTCAGTTCAAGAGCGGTTGACCAAACAAATCGCCGTGGCGATCACTGAAGCTCTGCAGCCTGCCGGGGTGGGCGTCGTCATTGAGGCAACGTATGTCTCTTTCTCCTTTTTCCCTCACCGACTGATATTAAGAGCCCCATACAAACAGACATTAAAGATGCACTATGGAAAAATGTGGCTTGAATGTTAGCTGTATGGTGTATACACATTCATATTAACAAATCCTTAGTTTTAGGAAAACAATATGCCCTTTCTCTTCCCAAAGAGGTAGTTTCTGGGCAATATCTGTCCATTTAAGGTGACCCTATTTGGTTCAAGTCTATCCACAGAGGAAAAAGTACCTTATTGCCAATGCAATAATGTCAGTCAAAACACAAACACACACAAATGAAACCAAATATATTGTGCAAGGTCATATCTGGACAATCTTCAATGGGTCACTAACAGGACATTTCTCATACACCCACATCTAATAACTACAGCTGCAAGAAAAAGTACGTTAACCCTTTAAAATTACCTGGATTTCTGCATAAATTGATTATCAAATTTGATCTGATCTAAGTCACAACAATAGACCAACAGTGTGCTTAAACTAATAGCACACACATTATTGTATTTTTCTTGTCTATATTGAATACATCATTTAAACATGCACAGTGTAGGTTGGAAAAAGTATGTAAACCCCTAGGCTAATAACTTCTCCAAAAGCTAATTGGAGTCAGGAGTCGGCTAACCTGGAGTCCAATCAATGAGATGAGATTGGAGATGTTGGTTAGAGCTGCTTTGTCCTATAAAAAACACTGACAAAATTTGAGTTTGCTATTCACAGGAAGCGTTGCCTGATGTGAACCATGCCTTGAACAAAAGATCTCAGAAGACCTAAGATTTAGAATTGTTGACTTGCATAATGCTAGAAAGCGTTACAAAAGTATCTCTAAAAGCCTTGATGTTCATCAGTCCATGGTAAGACAAATTGTCTAAAAATTGAGAAAGTTCAGCACTGTTGCTACTCTCCCTAGGAGTGGCCATTCTGAAAAGATGACTGCAAGAGCAGCGCAGAATGCTCAATGTGGTTAAGAAGATTCCTAGAGTATCAGCTAAAGACTTACAGAAATCTCTGGAACATGCTAACATCTCTGTTGACGAGTCTCCGATACGTAAAACACTAAACAAGAATGGTGTTCATGGGAGGACACCACGGAAGAAGCCACAGCTGTCAAAAAATTGCTGCACATCTGAAGTTTGCAAAAGTGCATCTGGATGTTCCACAGCGCTACTGGCAAAATTCTCTGTGGACAGATTAAACTACAGTTGCATTGTTTGGAAGGAACAGACAACACTGTGTTGAGAAAATCCAGGTATTTCCAAAGGGTTCACATACTTTTTCTTGCCACTGTATAACACCAATGTATAATGATGCATTTTGTCTCCTCCATTCTTCCTGCATAGTCACATGTGCATGGTGATGAGGGGGGTGCAGAAGATGAACAGCAAGACTGTGACCAGCACCATGCTGGGGGTGTTCCGGGAGGACCCCAAGACACGAGATGAGTTCCTCACCCTCATCAGGAGCTGAGAGGGACGAGCGGTCCACAAACCTGCTGCACAGCCCAACTCGGATCCACTCTCCCTGTCGCCTGGTTGGAGCAGCAGCCGGCACACAGCAATTTCTGTACAAAGCCTAGAGTCCGGGCTTGGTGGGTGTGTGTGCGTTATGTGTGTGCGTTTTATTCCATCCCTCCACCCCCTTCCAAATCATCACATGGTCACATGACATAGCCGTGTATGTACATGACAGTCTTACTTAATGCTGTCTGCCAGGTGGCAGGCTTAACCTAAAAAAATACTGGCTCAATGATTAGTGTTTTATGGTTGCTTAATTTTGTCCTTTATTTTTTTATTCAGTTTTAATCAGATTGAACTACCAATTACAGTAGAGATACACCTACACCTACAACATCCTAATATTCGAAACAATTTATCAATCTTGTTTTTTACTTTTATCCTGATATATTTTTACAATATATTTTTATCCATGTAAGCTAGGACCATAGGGTTTAATTCAAAAACTGACATATTTGTAAAGCTGAAGCATTATAGATTCCGCGATATAAATTAAGGTAATTTTGCGTTTGAGCCGACATACACTGAGTGTAAAAAAACAACTTAAAGAACTGCTTTTTCCATGACAGACTGACCCGGTGAATCCAGTTAAGATATGATCCCTTATCGATGTCACTTGTTAAATCTACTTCAATCAGTGTAGGTGAAGGGGAGAAGACCGGTTAAATAATTATTTTTAAGCCTTGAGACAATTGTGAATGTGTGTCATTCAGACAGTGAATGGGCAAGACAAGATTTAAGTGCCTTTGAACAGGGTATGGCAGTAGGTGCCAGGCACACCGGTTTTGTTGTGTCAAGAACGGAAACGCTGCTCGGCTTTTCACGCTCGACAGTTCCAAGAATGGTCCACCACCCAAAGGACATCCAGACAACTTGACACAACTGTGGGAAGCATTGGCGTCAACATGGGCCAGCATCCCTGTGGAACGCTTTCGACACCTTGTAGAGTCCACGCCCTGACGAATTAAGGCTGTTCTGAGGGAGGGGGGTTAGGGTTAGGGTTAGGGTAGTCTGTATTGTCATTGTTTTTAAAAACCTGCCCTGGGACTGCGGTTGTAAATGAGCCGGTTGGCTAGAACCGGCACTTTTACAGAAACGTTGATTAATGTGCACTGTCCCTGTAAAAATAAACTCAAACTCAATAGGAAGGTGTTCTTAATGTTTTTTTACACTCATTGTATGCAGCGTTTACCGTGAATGCCATCTCCGCTAAAGCAGGAACATTGCCTTTAAATTTCAATTCACGGATTACTATAATCGTATGTATTTAACCTTGCCTTGAGCCAAACCTATTCAAGTGTGGTAAGTGCCCTTTTCGCATGGCATCATATTCCCGCTCAAGCCAAATGCTTCAAACCCATTCGTCAAACAATTAACACTTAGGTCTATCAGCCTATCAGAAGGATCAGTCCCCATCTACTGTACTTGTCATTAACTAATACACAAAGGGGGAGCAACATACACTCATACAAATTTGGTAGCTACTGCTCCAGTTAATTGTATACTGCACCCTTCAACTTCAGGAAACCAACAATGATGGGTTACTGAACATGTTAACTGGAGTTCAAATGATGTGATGTAATGTTGCTGTTAGTTTTGATTGTTGTATTTGTCTGTGATCAAAGTTTCCAAAAGGTGCAGTTACAATGACTAGATGGTAACTGGATAGTGCAATGAAGGAGGATTTAGATGGCACTAAACGGTGTCCATAATAGGACAAGCCGGTCAGGAGTTGTTGTCAGGAGGCTGGCCTAATATGGACACCGTACATACACTGTACATTATTCGTCACACTATTGTAGGTATCACAATAGTGAAAAAGGTACGGATTGACAAATGTGGCTTTCTCTGTATCCCCCAAGTGTGCATTTCAGAATTCAGTTAGGGTCTCTATTGGGCACCACTAGCTTCGTATATGTAAGTTGTGTAGGTCTGTATGCATTTTTAATTTTTGTGTGTAATCTACAAGTGTATTTTCAAAAATTGTTGTGGGCCAGCCCAGTATATATTCCGCTGACCTCTATCTTGAGCAGCCTTACTTTTTTTTTGGAGGAGAATGGAGAATTCACTTCCAACCGATGAATTCGAAGAGACTAGAGGTAGGAGTCTCACCTCTTGGTAAAGGAGCACATCAACTCTGTTAACCTTCTATTGTCAAATCTGAATATATCTATGTATGTCAGTGTATAAATGTTTCAGATTTCTTTTAAACGTTTTAAATGTCAAAATATGCTGCACTTGAGTACAGTACAATCCTCTTTGCAATGTCACGTATACTGTATGTTTGATATTTAACATGTTATGTAGGCTCTTCTCTCTTCAGCCGGGATATTAAAATATAGTAACATTTGAAAAATGTTCAGTAGCTAGGTATCCATCCAATTGGCGAAAGATTTTTATGTGAATATTCAAAAATCACAGCAGAGATGTTTCCAAGAAATTGACTTGTTGTAGATAAAAAGCTGTGTGTGATGACCGTGCACATGAAAATAACTTTGGCGTTTAAATTACCATGTACCATTGCATTTGTAACTCTACGGATGGTTTTGTCACAAACTGTTGCGTTAATAACAAATGTGCGCTATCTGGTTTTGGCGCATGCTCCAGTGATGCCAATTCAGCAATTTTGTTGCTTGATTTAGCAACTTTTCAGACTACCCTGGCAACTTTTTTTTTCAAACAGCACCTAGCAACACATTTAGCTACTTTTAAAAATGTATTTGGAACTTTTAGCAACTTTTGAAAAGTGACTCAAACGCTAAAATGCACGCATTTTCCCTCTAAATGACACAAAAAACGATTTTCTCTGTCACACACTTAGTCACAACACACATGACTGGCTGCAAAAGTGCGTTGTGAGTGACGTCAGCAGCAGACGCTCAGCTCGTGCACAGGCAGCAGCAATTTCAGCAAATTGCAAATCATTGTTGGCTGACTGCAGCAGCAGTAGTACGGGTTCGACGAGCCAACCCCAATTAATATAGTTGGTCACGAATGTTTCATCTTGAACAGAACTTACAACATAAATCAACATGTCTCAATCAAAATTGTACAGCCAGAAGTACAGAAAATAGTGGGAGAATGTAACTGAACAAATGTCAAATCATATTTTTTTCCGAGATGGCCAGGCAATTTGAGTAACGTTATTGTGTATTCTACGTAATGACGCAGTTTTACGTTATCACGCAATGACATCACGTCATTTAACAACAAATCAACCTGCCTCTAGCAATTTACCCTGTAAATGAGTTGGCAACACTGGCATGCTCTCCAGTCTAGAACAGTTCGCTGACAACGTGGACAGGGTAGGTTATATGATGCAATATGGATAAGAGCAATAGCATTTTTATTTGTTAATTGGCAGACAAGTTTTGTTCATGTAGCCAGCATTCAAATAAAACTCTTGATGGGCATGTGCATGAAGCTCATCACCGTCCATCACTTAACCGTCATGAAAGTTCATCAAAATGATTTAATCTGCCTATAAACGCAAATGTTTTTCCATGTCGTAGTACAACAGATGTCATCGCATGACTCTCAAATTTACTTCGATATGGTTTATTAAAATCAATATTTGCACATAAAGGCTTTCCACCGCATTTGTCGCATAATTATTTTTTACCGACAAAAATTATCCCACCATGAACAAATTTTCGACATTTCTACCGATACTTTCCATCACACCTATTGTGATTTATTTTCATACAGTATGACTTTACTCTCAAACTGTCGATGGAAACGTTGCGATAAATAGGAATAGTAGCAAGCGGTATAGTTGTACATTTATTGGAAATATATAATACTCTGAAATGGGTAGGTTTTAACCAATCTGATTTGGCCATTGGGGTTGTATATGTCAGGGGTGGGAGAAGGTGCGTGCTATATAGTCAGACAGCTCCTACATTGTCTCTGTGGCCTTTTTTTAGGAGGACCTGTTCTTTGGGCTCCTTCACCACTGTCATTTAGGTTACACTTCTTACTGTGGTCATTTGAAAGTTTTAAATAAAGAAAATTAAATATGTATGTAAGAACTATGAACCTGGCTATTGTGCTCTTCTTTGTAAAGCCTGTTTATACCTGGCACTAACATATGTCCTGTTCTACTTTCTGATTGTGCCCACATTTAAAGTGTAGATTATTTAAAATACCTGATTGATCACAGAATGTTGGCACCATATACCAGCATACAACTGGGAAAAATCCACTTGAACGCACCTCCAACTGAACTTGTCTATCATCCCCATGCTCACTTGCACCTCTAAATTGTCAACAAAAAGAAAGCAGATGGCAGCAGCTTCAGCAGTTGTGGTTTATGATAAGAACAAAATACAAATTATTGATACAAAATTGATTCTGTTCATCTTCGTTTTGATTTAAGTGAAAGCAGCTCTGGATATGGGCAAAAGAGCAAAACAATCACTTGCCTTCTTATGACCTCCATGTTTGATGGTATTTCCCAGTTCAAAACGACTTCACACTGGTAATTACCACCTTCCCACCGGGTTATGAACCTATTATTAAGGACACCCATATCGGCATTTGTCATTTAGCAGACACTCTTATCCAGAGTGACTTCGTGCATTCATCTTAAAATAGTTAAGTGGAACAACCACATATCACAGTCATAGTAAGTACATTTTCCTCAAAATAGCTATCAAAGTCAGAGCTAGTAAGGGGTAATTTTTTTTTAAAAAAAGCAGTGTTAGGCATTATTTATTTAGGGAGGGGTCAGGGTGAGAAGGGGATGCTGTGGGATTATTTCAGATGCTTTTGGATGATGGGCAGGGACTCTGCTGTCCTAGCTTCAGGGGGAAGCTGGTGACAGGACAGAGAAGAGCTTGGACTGGGCTGAGCGGAAGCTGCCAAGAGACCAGAGGTGGCAGAACGGAGTGGGTGTTGTCCAGGGTCACGCCAAGGTTCTTTGTACTCTGGGAGGGGGACACTGGAGTTGTCAACAATGATGGAGAGGTCTTTGAGCGGGCAGGCCTTGCCCTGGCGGAAGAGCAGCTCCATCTTGTCGAGGCTGAGCTTGAGGTGGTGGGTCGACATCCAAGCTGAGATATCTGCCAGGCAAGCAGATGCGTGTCAGAATGGGGGAAGGAGAGAAGTAGTTGAGTCTCATCCGCATAGCAATCATGAGCGAGACCTGGTGGGGATATGACTGAGCAGAGTAGCTTTGTGTATAGAGAGAAGGGCCTAGAACCGAGCCCTGGGGGACACCAGTTGTGAGTACAGTACGTGGTGCAGACACAGATCCTCTTCACAATGCCTGGCAGGAGCGGCCTGCCAGATAGGATGCAATCCAAGAGTGCAGAGGCTGAGACGCCCAGCCCTGAGAGGGTGGAGAGGAGGATGTGATGGTTCACAGTGTTGAAGGCAGCAGATTGATCTAGGAGGATGAGAACAGAGGAGTCAGCTTTGGCAGTGTGAAGAGCCTCCGTGACACAGAGAAGAGCAGTGACACGTCTTGAAGCCTGACTGGTTAGGGTCAAGAAGATCGTTCTGAGAGATAGCGAGAGAGTTGGTCAGAAAGAAAAGAAAGGGATACCGGTCTGTATTGTCTGATGTCAGAGTCGTCAAGTGTTGGTTTCTTGAGGGGAGCGACTCTGGCAACTTTGAAGTCAGAGGCAACGCAGCCAGTGCTCAGGGATGAGTTGAGGGAAGTGAGATGGTCTCCAGAGATGGTCCAAGGGAGGAGAGGGTCGAGCGAGCAGGGTGTCGGGTGGCCGGACCTCACATTGTGTACACTTGCTTTGGGGTTACAAAATGGGGGTGTAGGGATTTTTGGGGGGGGTTGACAGCTTTGTTTTAGCTGGTCGTGTGAAACAAGGCGGTACCCTCCTTGACTGGAGCCCGCCTCTTGGCAACAGGTTTTATGAAAGTGCTTCAGCTTCTCTGATTGTTGTGCTTTTTGGAGGAGTAGCCAGTAGACTCGTCTCCTGCTATGGCGTGGCCTCCCAGAATACAAGACATGACCCTTTCATTAGAATTTAAAACTTTTTTTATCCATAGACAATTTTACAAGTTATTCTTTAATACATTTTTTGTCTGTGGTTATAACAAAGATGTCAAGCATTTGAACACAGACCCCACAAAACAAAGCATTCAGTCGATTCATTCAGTATCTTTCACTCACTCACTCGCAGCTCTCCCATTCTGAATAGATAGCAACCACAATCTCTCAGACAAAAATGAAAATACATACATTTACACAGAGGAGTCTCTGTAGATCCATTTAGAACAGATGAGCATCCACACTTCCTCTCACAAGCCAAACCCTGCCCGAGGCAAGTAGCTACAGGAACACAGAACCTGAGACAGGCTTTTGGCATGGCGTCAGGCCCCGAATTAAAAAAGTAACTCTGGGATCAGGTCCCCCCTGTCCATATAATTTTAATCATTATGATCTAGAAGGCATGTAAAAAGCACTACTACTCAGATTCTTTGTAAATACTGGCCCAGTTCTAATTGGCTGGCTCTACAGAGAGACTGGTTGTAATACTGATCTATGTAGTGTACAGTGGACCTCAGGTCTCTCTGAACGTCAGCCCTCATGTGTTGCTGAACTGTGGGCATAGTGACCATACAATCCCTAGATACTGTATAACACACACATACAGCTGAGAGGCAGTCATCCTCTGATGACTAAACAAAGGAAGAAAAACAACAGCCTTCTTTTGATTGGGCGATGTCGCAGCATTTCTGGTACATTTGAGAATAAGTATTTTACAGTTACAGCAAGACACACACGTGCAAACACACACAAAGCATATACATCTGTTTGTTGTACAGACAGGTATAATTCCTAACTTCATATCAGCATTGAAAAGTACCTACAGAAACAAAAAAATACACTGACAACACGAGGCCAGAAAGAAGTGTTCCATATTGTTTTTGTCTACAACTTGACGCCAAAAGATACATTTTAAAATGTCCTAGAGGACCTAGTATGCAGTTTGGAGGATGCCACCATTTTGACTGTCAACACACCTCTATCTGGGTGCTTCTAGTAATATTATTACAGTCATTTACATTTTGGGTAAATGTCTCGAGTAAAAAAAAGGCACTGCCATTTGTTATTTTAAATATGACTTCCCAGCCTCGTGCATTTCTATAATATAAATTACCATTTTTTTGGGAGCTTTTGAGTTTTTTTCTTAAACATAGGATATTATTTTTTCAAATATATTTGTAAGCCTGCAGTCAATACAGGACATCGGCTTTTTGATAACAAAAACAAAACAAACAGAGCACAGTAAAGCTGTAGAACTTTTGTTACAGTATGGATGCTTCCGAGTTTACAAAAAAAGAAAGAGGCTCGCCATCGAATAATGATGCGATAATTGACTAATGTGCAGAGTGTCTATGACCAACAAAAATGTCAGTTAAAAAACCCCCCATTAAATTAAATAATAATATATTTGGAATATCAAGGTTATCATCTAACTGTTAATACTGCAGTGTGTACAGCGGATCTCTCTCATCCCAGCCACATAGGGGTTGGATGCGCTTTGGAAAATACAAATAAAAAAACATTTTTTGTGTTACACAAGATGAACAGCTTCCGGAGGAGTCAAAGTCCGATCCACTCCTCATCTGGCTACTTCACACACACAGTTGCAGTAATATATCAATGACATTCACAACTCTTCTGTTTACTGCCTCTGCTCCATCGCTCTCTCATAGGCACATGCTGTAGTGTACACTACATTCACACACACATAACCTCATGGGCAGTAGTGAGTGTGTAAGTCCCACCCTAGAATGCACTACCCTCTGCTCTGCAGTTGTTGCCAGTCTTTTGGATAGGCTACATATATCTTAGCCATCTACTGTGATGTCATCACTAGCCATGCAGATGGTGGTTAGCTTGGTAAGCACTGGTTGCCCATTCCCAAAGGGCTATCCCTGGACCTCCGATGCGCATAGCCGAAGTGTAACAAAGTAGTAAAGGGCCTTATCCCACAGAAATAACCCCAGATGACTCTCCATCCCAGTCTATCAAGGGTTACTGTGGCCTGTTCTATTTGGCAATGTTTCAAAAGGGTCGTCGCCCCCTATCCTGTTTGTTCTGCTGGTGGCCACGTTCAGACATTTGGCCAACCAGGATAACAAGCGTTCCCAAACTGTCAGTCAGAAGAAAAAACGAATCCAAACAAGACAGAGTGTCTCTACTCCACTATTAAATATAAAAATGTGCGATTATACTGTAGTTCAAAACCAAAATAACTATGTTAATATTTGAGATGTACTTATGGTCACCAGCCATAGCAAGTTAATACATATGGTACTTTAAATAATACATCTAAATGAATACAATAAATCACCTCTGCAACATTAGATTAAAAAAAGAAGAATAAATTATTTGAATCTGCTAATAGTATCAATTTATATGGCAGTGACAAGTGGATCTAACTACCATGTACTGTATATCCACTGATGCGTGTTGCATCAGTGTACCAATACTGTAATGCTGCCACTAAATATTTTCCAAACCATGCCACAAAAGGGTCCATGCCAATTCATGCTTTATGCAATTTTCCTGTCACCGTCCCAGTTAAGGCCTTGCGTTTTTTGTGAGAGCACTTCCTGAAGCAGTGACGTTTGACTGACTATGAAACATCACTACAAGCATCAGTTACATTTTGACAATAACAGGTTAAAGGTTTGACTGGGGTCACCCCTACTTTATGACAAGATGGCTCAGTCTGAGAGCTTCAGTTCAATGCACACTTAGGAGTGGGCTGTAGTTACTTTGGCAGAGGAAGGGGTGTTCTCGTTCTCCATCGCCGAGCAACGGTGCATTTGGCATGAAGCTGGTTTCATCTCACTACAAGTTCACCTCCACAATAAGTCAAGTCCCTTTTTCTGAACTACAAAACTCTTAACCTTTCCTCTCCAAACCACTTGCCTCTCCCCACTGATGAACGTTTATTGCACATACTTGCCATTTCTATTGCTGCACCTATTGGCATTGTTATTGATGGATTAGCTGTAGTAAAATATCACAACACCAAGTGCAGAACAAGAAAACGAGACGCATAAGAATTCAAAAATAAACTAACCCAAAAAGTTGCCCAATAACCCTCACAAAACACCACACCAAATCAGGATGCCCATTCAGGCACAATACATTAGCGTGATCTTCCATGCACAAAACACCCACTTACAGGATGACAGTGATACAGTGGCTAATAACAACAGAGCCTAACTCAGCTCTAAAAGAGGTTATTTTACCATGAACCTACCCTTATAGCATGTCGTGCAGACAACAATGAATCAAGGATAAATATTAAGACAAAAAAAACGAACAAGAAATTGAAGTACAAAAAGCCTAATTCCAAGTGGCTGGCTGTCTAACTGCTTTTGTCCACTAGATGGAGTTAAGTACTAAAAAGAGAGTAATCTCAGGGATTTAAACTAGTTTTAAACCCTTCATGGGTTGATGTTTCTATGCTGCTTGAGGGAAAGGAAACCTCAGCAACCTTCTCGTTTACATCCGCCAAAGCTACTTCCTGATTCTCCTGTCCTCTGTGTACGTCTTTTCTCCTTGATTCAGAACATCTTTGACCATCTCTTACTTCCTAGTAAAATGAGAGCATATAGCATACAACGCTATAGTACCTACCCTGGACTGAAAACACATGTAATCCTCACTCTATTTCACAATGAGACACATTGAAAATACTCCTGACCCACACTGACTAGCCCTAATTAGAGAATAGCTCACACAACATTGTGCACCTGTTAAGGAAACCTCACTCCCAAATCCAGACACAGCCCAAGCAAATTAACAGCATAACCGTTCAATGCATAGTCTGCAGGGACAAAGATGAAAGAATTCTAAAAGATTATATATATTGGCCTGTCTATAACATTTACCTAGAGCTTCACCACAATGCTACTACACAATTTTCCTCTCTTGTTTCAAATCAAAGTCCCTGCCTCTGACATGGATCCATCATCACTGACGTCCTCTTCTCCTTCTAAATCACTTGGAACAGACCATCCTGTGTCTCCTCACTTTCATTTCCCCTCCTCCCATCTCTTCTCATTTCTCTGTTTTTCCTTCTACACACTTCCACTGCATCCCCCTTTCCTTTTACCGTTCTCATTTTCACACAGCTTGGCTGCTGGTAAGCAAAAGAAAGAAACAAAAAGCAAAAAAACAACGATAAAGTTGGTTGTAAACTATGATAGCTACTGTGGGACGTTAGTCTATTAAGCGACTAGTACGGTAGTATGCTACTATTTTCCCAAAAATTATTAAAAAAAATAAAATATAAGAGATAACATTCATAGCCAAAATTTATAAATGTTTCGGTACCATAGTAGCATCTTATGTAAACAATACATACATGTAAAAAATGTTTTTTTTTCTGTCACCTATACAGAGCATAGGGGACTTTTGAAAAACCTCCTCCCTAAAACTCTCCCAAACAGTGAGATGAATGCCGAAGCTTCTCTCACAATGTGTCCCACTTTGTTTATTTACTTACTTGTCTTGTGTTTGTTTTTGGCTCAGTGAGACGTCATATGGTACGACTGGTAGAAATGCTGACTGGTGCAAACTGGTGTGGGGACTGGGGGCGGAGAAGGGAAGTCTACAGTCTTATAGCATGATATACTACAGTACCCATAATGCACCACTCCCCCTTCAACTGGGCCCAGGGTCTACCAATCGGTTGTTGGCCGATGCTGACCCCCAGCGCTGCTATATCTGCTATATCTCACCCAGCCCAGCAGAGGGCACTGTTGTGGGTAGTTATACTGGGTGGGGAAAGGAGTCTCATCCATCACTGAAGCCCAGGCACTTATGAGTGTGCTGGGGGCGTAGCCGTGGATGGTAACATGCCAATGTGCTGCTGCGTTAGTCGTTTGTTAGCAGTTTTTGCGGATTGCCTCGCCGTGGCATGATTTGCAGCCCAGCAACCACCCCGGTTGACCTCTCCCATTGGCTGTGGGGTGTGTGTGTGTGTGGGGGGGGGGTGTGTGTGTGGGAACAGATGTCCCCAGGTCTCCTTCAGGTCCTACTCTCAGATGGTGGATGTGCGGTCGACTCCATCTAGACACACAGAAGGGAGGGACATAGGACAAACCATCAGATAGGAATAGACTTTCTCAATTTGCAGTAAGTAAGCCAGTCAGATGTACAGCCAGACTTATTAGCCACTCCTTTTGCCCCATCTCTTTCAACCATACAGTTTTTCAATTCCTCATCAATCCATGGAGCCTTAACAGTTCTAACAGGCAGTTTCTTAACAGGTGCATGTTTAACAATAATTGGAAGAAGCAATTTCATAAATTCATCAAGTGCAGCATCTGGATGCTCCTCATTAATCACATCAGACCAACAAATATTTTTAACATAATCCACATAAGAGTCACTGCAAAATCTTTTGTATGATCTCTTATACACTATTTTAAGGCCCAGCTATTGGAACTTTGGCTTTCCTGGATATAGCCACTACGGATACAGCTTTAGAACAAAGTTCTACAGTATTAGTAAAAATGTGATCGATACATGTGGATGATCTTGTTCCTGTAGTGTTTGTAAACATCCTGGTGGGTTGATTAATAACCTGAACCAGATTACAGGCACTGGTTACAGTGAGAAGCTTTCTCTTGAGCGGACAGCTTGATGAAAACCAGTCAATATTCCGGTCCCCAAGAAAGCAGACCTCTCTGTTTACATTACATTCACTATCTAGCATTTCACACATACTCAGCAAAACAAGAAACGTCCTCGCACTGTCAACTGCATTTATTTTCAGCAAACTTAACGTGTAAATATTTGTATGAACATAACAAGATTCAACAACTGAGACATAAACTGAACAAGTTCCACAGACATGTGACTAACAGAAATGAAATAATGTGTCCCTGAACAAAGAGGGGGTCAAAATCAAAAGTAACAGTCAGTATCTGGTGTGGCCACCAGCTGCATTAAGTACTGCAGTGCATCTCCTCATGGACTGCACCAGATTTTCCAGTTCTTGCTGTGAGATGTTACCCCACTCTTCCACCAAGGCACCTGCAAGTTCCCGGACATTTCTGGGGGGAATGGCCCTCACCCTCCGATCCAACAGGTCCCAGATGTGCTCAATGGGATTGAGATCTGGGCTCTTCGCTGGCCATGGCAGAACACTGACATTCCTGTCTTGCAGGAAATCACGCATAGACCGAGCAGTATGGCTGGTGGCATTGTCATGCTGGAGGGTCATGTCAGGATGAGCCTGCAGGAAGGTTACCACATGAGGGAGGAGGATGTCTTCCCTGTAACGCACAGTGTTGAGATTGCCAGCAATGACAACAAGCTCAGTCCGATGATGCTGTGACACACCGCCCCAGACCATGACGGACACTCCACCTCCAAATTGATCCCGCTCCAGAGTACAGGCCTCGGTGTAACGCTCATTCCTTCGACGATAAACACAAATCCGACCATAACCCCTGGTGAGACAAAACCATGACTCGTCAGTGAAGAGCACTTTTTGCCAGTCCTGTCTGGTCCTGCGACGGTGGGTTTGTGCCCATAGGCGACGTAGTTGCCGGTGATGTCCGGTGAGGACCTGCCTTACAACAGGCCTACAAGCCCTCAGTCCAGCCTCTCTCAGCCTATTGCGGACAGTCTGAGCACTGATGGAGGGATTGTGCGTTCCTGGTGTAACTCAGAAAGTTGGTGTTGCCATCCTGTACTTGTCCCGCAGGTGTGATGTTCGGATGTACCGATCCTGTGCAGGTGTTGTAACATGTGGTCTGCCACTGCGAGGACGATAACCTGTCCAGTCTCCCTGTAGCGCTGTCTTAGGCGTCTCACAGTACAGACATTGCAATTTATTGCCCTGGCCACATCTACAGTACTCATGCCTCCTTGCAGCATGCCTAAGGCACGTGCACGTTCACGCAGATGAGCAGGGACCCTGGGCATCTTTCCTTTGGTGTTTTTCAGTCAGTAGAAAGGGCTCTTTAGTGTCCTAAGTTTTCATAACTGTGACCTTAATTGCGTACCGTCTGTAAGCTGTTAGTGTCTTAACGACCGTTCCACAGGTGCAAGTTCATTAATTGTTTATGGTTCATTGAACAAGCATGGGAAACAGAGTTTAACCCTTTACAATGAAGATCTGTGAAGTTATTTAGATTTTTACAAATTATCTTTGAAAGACAGGGTCCAGAAAAATTGATGTTTCTTTTTTTGCTGAGTTTATTATTTAGATACTGACTGTTATCACTTGGTGGCCTATAGCAACACCCCAAAAGAAAAGGCTTTAGATATGCCAAGTGAACCTGCAACCACAACACTTCAATAACACTTGACATAAGATCTTCTCTAAGTATGACGGGGATATGGCTCTGAATATATACAGCAACACCTCCCCCATAAGAATTTATGTCTCTTCTATAGATGTTATATCCTTGTATTGCACTGCTGTATCATCAAATGAATTATCTACGTGAGTCTCAGAAAAGGCGAATATATGTTATCTGATGTTAGCAAGTTATTGATTTCATGAACCTTATTTCTAAGGCTACATATATTATTATGGGCTATTTTCAGCCCTTTCCTGGGTAGCTTAGAGATAGACATAATACTGAAGAGCAAACAAAACAAAAAAAATCTACATTCAGCAGTCCATTAATCAATTGGTGTGTGTCCTGCGGGGTTGAAGCTACGAACTCATAGGCTTGGCTCTCTCATCCCCTCCAGGCTTCTGGGAGGGAGGGTGGACAATGAGCCTATCCTATGGACCAGGGTGCATTACATACAAGGTGTTTCATAGAACAATTTACTATTATTGGAGTTCCTATGTGTGGTCGAGGGTCTCATGACATTCCAAATGGCACCCTATTCCCTATATAGTGCAATACCTTTGACCAGAGCTCTATCGGCACTGGTCAAAAGTAGTGGACTATAAATGTAATAGGGTTCCATAAGAGTCTTATGAAGGCCCATGTTAAAAATGCACCAACCTCTAACCCTTACCCCCTGGGGCACTTTCGGAGATCTGGAAAAAGGACTGAAGTAGGCAATTAGCAATATGCGAATAATGCCACCTTTCCCTGTCATAGGCTTGATGAAATGTTCACCATAATGGATATCCAATCCTTTCAGATCTACAGAACTGCCTAACAGGGTAACGTCTGGAAGCATGTCAATATTAGGGAAATGACTTGGCAGCTTTCTGTCAAATTGGTTAAAAGAAAAGAGAGTTTGGTCATTTTTAGAGCTGACAGATTTCTATTGGACAGTATTTATTCGATTTGTAAATAAGGGCACGGGGGTATTCCATTCACAATCAGTACTTTCGTTCTAATTTATATTCTGTGGATTCAGTAAGTTATAGAGAGAGAGAAAGGAGGGGCAGAGGGGTACAGTAGAGAGGAAGGGTCCAGTCTGGGACTGGCACTCCTCAGCTAACCACCTCTGCTCTGGGCCTGTGTGTGTGTGTGTTTGTCCAACTACACAAAGCGGCGCTTGTCCACCCTAGCTCTGCGCCGAGCACTGAGGGCCACTGTCTCTGCCTCTGTGCTGGCGAGGCCGGGGAGAGAGAAAACAGCCACTTTATTTAAAACTAAACTCCACTTCGCATGGGAATGGTTACTGTGATTATCCATCTCCCTTCCTCTCCCTGTCCACTCCACCCTTCTATCCTCACACTACGCGTGGATTAATTGTGGAGTCACACCCTGGCTACAGCCAAACATGGGCTCAAATACTATTTGAAATATTTCAAATAATTTGAGCAATTGCTTTAGCCTTCCTGGAGGGCCTGTTCTATTGCAGGTTCAATCAAGCACAGCTAAAGCATTTGAAATGATTTCGAATAGTATATGAACCCAGGTCTGGCGACAGGCAAGCCATCATCTTTGGGGAGTTGAGACTCTGGATGTATTCACTGTATGTTGCTGGCTTCATTAGTATTACGGTCACATTCTGACAAGAAATATGAATGTTCCCGATGACTTGGCAAATGACTCACCCGTAACGTCTTTTAAAACCTCTACAGAATCAGTGGGTCCCCCACGCGACGGTTGAGCTAACGTAGACTAATGCGATTAGCATGAGGTTGTAAGTAACAAGAACATTTCCCAGGACATAGACATATCTGATATTTGCAGAAACTTAAATTCTTGTTAATCTAACTGCACTGTCCAATTTACAGTAGTTATTACAGTGAAAGAACAGCATGACGTTGTTTGAGGAGAGTGCACAGTTATGAACGTGAAAAGTTATTAATAAACCAATTAGGCACATTTGGGCAGTCTTGATACAACATTTAACAGAAATGCAATGGTTCATTGGCTCAGTCTAAAACTTTGCATACACTGCTGCCATCTAGTGGCCAAAATCTAAATTGCCCCTAGATTCCTAAGTCATATATTGGCCTTTCTCTTGCATTTCAAAGATGGTACAAATAATTTTTTTAAACACGTTTTCTTTCTTTGTATTATCTTTTACCAGATCTAATGTGTTATATTATCCTACATTAATTTAACATTTCCACAAACTTCAAAGTGTTCCCTTTCAAATGGTATCAAGAATATGCATATCCTTGCTTAAGGGCCTGAGCTACAGGCAGTTCGATTTGGGTATGTCATTTTAGGCAAAAATTTAAAAGAGGTTTAACAGTTTCTGGGTAGAGGGAATTCCAAATGTTGACACTCCTTTTGTCTGTTTGTTTGTGCGTGTATAGAGAGAATTCCAAAGTTGACACACCTTTTGTCTGTTTATTTGCGCATGTATACACTGAGTATACAAAACATTAAGAACACCTGCTCTTTCTATGACATAGGCTGACCAGGTGAATCCAGGTGAAAGGTATGATCCCTTATTGATGTCACTTGTTAAATCCACTTCAAATCAGTGCAGATGAAGGGAAGCAGACAGGTCAAATAAGGAGTTTAAGCCTTGAGATTCAGAGGGTGAATGGGCAAGACAAAAGATTTAAGTGCCTTTGCACAAGGCATGGTAGGTAGTAGGTGCCAGGCGTGTTTGTAAGAAGAACTGCATCGCTGCTGGATTTTTCATGCTCAACAGTTTACCGTATGTATCAAGAATTGTCCACCACCTAAAGGACATCCAGCCAACTTGACAACTGTGGGAAGCATTGGCCTCATAATGAACCGCATCCCTGTGGAATGCTTTTGACACCTTGTAGAGTCCATGCCCCGACCAATTACGGCTGTTCTGAGGGCAAAGGGTGTGTGTGTGAGAGAGAGAGAGCGAGCGTGCGTACAAGTTTCTTTCTCTGTGCGTGTGCGCACGTGTGATTAAACCAAGTGGTACATTAGATACAGTACTGTGTGCATGTGTGTATTGACTAAGAAGTCCAGTATTAACTGGTGTGTGTGAATTCGTATCTGTGTGTTCGTGGATGGTTGTGGTGCTCCTACCTCCCAGGGCATGCTCTGTCATACTCAAACACAGAGACTCCAGCCGGTTGTTGATGTCTGGTTCCGTCACTGGCACTTGGAGATCTGGAGAACACCACCACAATGTTACAACAACAATGTACACACAATCAACTACCTGGAGAACTCTGCAACATTACATCAACGTACACACAACCAACTACCTGGAGAACTCTGCAACATTACATCAACGTACACACAACCAACTACCTGGAGAACTCTGCAACATTACATCAACGTACACACAACCAACTACCTGGAGAACACCACCACAATGTTACAACAACATACACACAACCAACTACCCAGAGAACAACACTGCAACATTAAAACAACATACAGACAACTAACTACCAGGACAGCACTGCAACATAACAACGTACCCACAACCAACTACCTGGAGACCAACGCCACAATGTTACAACAACGTACACACAACTAACTACCAGGACAGCACTGCGACATTACAATGTACCCACAACCAACTACCTGGAGAACACCAATGTTACAACAATGTACCCACAACCAACTACCTGGAGAACACCACCAATGTTACAACAACGTACCCACAACCAACTACCTGGAGAACACCACCAATGTTACAACAACGTACCCACAACCACTGTGAAAGCTCAGCTAACATAAAAAGCTAAACAAACAACTGAAAGAAAATGATAAATGTGTGTATACCAGTACATAAAAAGCCAGATAAAGACCCCAGAATGTTCCAACATCAACACAACCACTGGGAAAATAGCTAAAAGACTTTACAATCAAAAGAATGATACATTTCTTCACAGTCCTCTACAAACCACAAAATACGACATCAGAGTCTACTATTCCCATTGAGCACGAAAAAGAGTTGAAATGAAGTTCATCAAATTGTCTCAATCCCAATACTTTAACCTTTCCTAACATCACCACACCGAAATGGCAGCAGACAAAGGAATTAATTATCATGGGCTCCAAATCCCAGTGCATGCGGGGCGGGCGTCGTAACAATGACCTCCATTCAACCACACCGCGTGTGCCATGCTTAATCTGATTACACTACACCGCCAATTAACCAACTGTCTCCACATTACACCCCTTAAATACAATACCCAGTCACTTGGGTTACTGAAATGGGGGTGGTTTGTTGCGTGTGTGTGTGTGTGAGTAAGGTGTGTGTGTGTACTTCTCAAGTTCAAAGTCACCCGTTCCGCCACAAGGGGGACCCATAAACTCACCCACCCCCTCAAAAAAACTTGCTAACTTGTTAGCCTAGCAGCCCCCTCAGCTCAGCTGTGAGCTCCTTAGCTAGCTGTCACGAGGGGATATCTAGGCCATCGGCTAGCCTTAAGCTGCTCCTGCCTGCCTTAAGCGGAGTCAACGCGGCCCGGGCGGCTGTGAAAATCCCTTGTGGGTAGAGAGAAGAGCTGAGTTATGCACTTGCCGTCGCACTGGCTGGACAGACAGAACAGTCAGCCACTGGCTATTTTTAGGCCTCAAATCCTGGCACCTCCACGCACACACACTCACTCCCCTTACATTCTCCCTGTATAGTCTCCGTTTTAATCAATCATTTAATCTGTCTAGCGTCAGTTTGAGAAATAGGGGAGCGAGAGAGAGACAGAGATTGAGAGAGGGCGAGTCCAGGCCTAGCTTTCCAGGCAGCTACATACTCTGGCCCGGCTCCAACTCCAGCCACCCCCGAGTGCATGTGCAGTGTGTATGACTCTGCAGAGCTGTAGAAGGGAGGGAGAGAACGAAGGAGGGAAAGAGAGAAAGGCAGGGAAAGGGTGCCAGGGCTGCCCAGCCACCCAGCACAAAGAGGCTCATTGTAACAGTCCACTGACTCTTCCCTCCTTCCCTTCCTCACATACGGCTGCATTCCCTCTTTCCCCCTGAAACTGCCCTCCCTCCTCCTTCCTCTCCATTCTAAAAAAGGGGGAATACACTTTGGTTCCCTATGAAAGACAGGCCGGAGGAGGAAATCCCCGCTGTCACATTGATGTCCAGTTTATCCCGCGGCTACAGCGTGAAAATAGAATTAAGGATCCAGCCATTACAGAGCAGAACATTGGACTTGAATGGGATCTTTACCTAAGGCTGTTGTGCTGCATTGGTATGCAGATGAGAGCAGTGTGTGTGGTGCCCTGTGGCATTACAGCATCTGTCTCCAGGCTAACAAAGAGAGGAAGGCAGTACTGAGGATGCTAGGCTGCTGAGAGCTTATAAAAGATTGAGAGATGGCAATACAAAAAGGAGAGAGGGAAAGAAAAAGAAAAAGAGGAGGAAAAGAGAAAGAAAGGCTAAGATAAAGAAAGAGAGGAACAGAAAGATAAAGGGCTACATTGTACAGTAGAGTAATGTGTGACAAAGTGTGTGTGCGCACGTGTATGTATCGTGTAACTGAGTGTGTGCGTGATTTCTTACCAGACTGCTGATACATGACCATGGTGGGTGGCGTGGTGTGGACAGGCAGGGAACGGGTCCTCTGCACCGAGCTGTGGGTTCGGCTGGGCATGCTATTACTGCCTCCGGGGTTGGCAAACCATAAGCCCTGTTGGACAAACTGATAGTCACACAGACAGCCACAACAGACTGATAGCCCTATGAGCACAAGACGTTTAAATGACGTTGTGCTTGGTTGAAAATACTTATTTTTTTGTTGAAAAGATGTTGAAACCACGACTTTTCAAAGTTTTGTGCTCACTAGGAGGCTATCTTTGGCTCATTAGACCATCTAAACTGGCACAATTCCAATAACGGGTGCAACAAATCTAACCACTAACAGACAATGTTGGGAAATATATTAATGTCCCTATGACGCCAAAGTAATATACAGTTCTGCACATTGTTGGCGATACTTGAAAGACCCACCCCCCACCTTGGCCCCCTAAAAATTGCAGTTTGAGACCCCTACATTAGACAAACTACTGAGAGCACCTCACTCAATAAGTGCAATTTAATTTATATTTAAAAATGACATTTCACAATACTTCAGCATGGCTTATAGGCCAATAGTCCGACCTTTTGGTTGACAATTTCAAATCATGAGCAATGTACATTTTGGTTACACTCTGATCAAAATGGACTCGCATTAATTTCCTCAAAATTGTATGAATTAGGACTATCACATAACTAAATGCACACCCAGGGGTGGCTTTATAAAAGTGTGTAAAAACTACGGGAGGGCACACCAGATGTTGTTTCCACTCGAGCCTATAACTACTGAGACATTATAAAGTCAACCTTTTCTTGTTCTCCCTCTCTCCTCTCCTCTATTTTTCTTTCCCCCCGTTTAACCTCAAACTACTGTCACTTTAGCCGTGCGGATTCCTCTCTGTAACCTGCCTATTATACATTCAACCTTCTCTTTCTCTCCCCCTCTACTCCCCTCCACCACTCTCTCTCTCTCTCCCCACTCCTTCTCTGTCTCGCTGTCCCCCTTTCCCGGCCCTCCCATACAGAGAGCCAGGGAAAAACAGGAAATGCCTGTGCACTGTTCTCACTGCCTCTGACTAGCTCACTTGCTCTCTCTCCTTCTCCTCCCTTTCCCCCTCTCCCCTCCGTCACCCCTCCCCCTACACCACCACCGCCCTAACAATGACTCACCCCAGTTTCTCTCTCTCCCCTTCCTCCCCTTCCTACCTCCTTTCTTTCAATACACACGTTCCACACCTTTCGATTTCGTCCCCCAAAAAATGGTCGGACGGAGAAAGTGTGCTGACTGTGGAGGAAGCGGTTTGGAGTTTCCTCCCATTGTAAGGCTGCATAAAGAAATGCAGAATGGGAGCATAGCAGACGTGTGCCAGGTTATCCCTGCTGTGGAGTGGAGAACTGTTCCAATGAGCCCTAGTGATGTAGGGTCTGTGGAATGCATGATCCGCCGACAAGTTCCAGCCACTTCACCCGACACGCCACTGACGCTGCCTTTCTTTCCCTCCGATGTTGCATTTTCCCCCTCATGGTTGAATTTGTTTCTATGACTGTCTTTACAACTATGTAATTCACAGAGACGGATAGGTCGGGACACATCCGAAAGAGGGTATCGTTAGGAGTTTGATTATTTCTCTGCGTGATGGGATGATTCCAGACACTTGACCAAGTAGTGGTTTTCTCCCTTTTTCCTTTCTCCCGCTGTATATAGGCATATACGCAGCACCCCTTCAGTGTGAGAATACAATAACGTTGTTGTTTCTCCATGTAGGTCCCCTTTGTATCAGTACCCTTTGTATCACTACCCATTTTCCACTACTGTAGGGAACCAAATTGTGATTGAAGCTGATAGGGATGTCCTCCCATTAAAAGGGTAGGCTTACTCAGCAATATAACATCACCTTAAAAATCCTTTCAGATCTAAATGATTGGCCAAAATCTGGAAATGTGAGGTTAACTCATACTTTAGACACTACCCGTTAATGTTAAATCGGAGACTTGAGAAAATATTTGAGTTGAGGACGCCGATGTGGGCAGGGGCTAGATGCTAGGGGCTAAGATAAGGTTAGATCGGGGTGTCCTCATATGCCGTCCCTGCCTAAAAGGGAGACTCTGCAATATAACATCACAAAAGAAGAACTCTACATCAATTACTTCGGCTAGGGGTAGTGGCTAAGTGCCTAGGAGAAATTTACAGTCAGAAGTGTCCCTACCTGTCGTCCCTGCTTGAGACCGGTGGGGGTGCTGCTGGCGCTGCGCGGCGTGGGTCCCAGGAGGCCGGCGGTGCCCAGCAGGCCAAGCCTGGCGCCGGGCAGGCTCCGTGAGGGCATCTGGAACTGGCGCAGGCTCCGGCGGGCCGACATGCTACTGCTGCCCCCCACGCAGCCCGCCGTGGGGAGAGAGTTGGACTGGCCGAAGCCACGGCTACTGCTGCTGCTGCTGCACGGAGAGAGAAATAGCACTTGGATGATCATTTTTTTTATTTATTTTTTATAAATAAAAGGAGGTAAAGCACTTTGTGACAACTGCTAGTTTAAAAGGGGCTTTATAAAACGCATTTGATTGACTGAGGAGATGGGAAAGTTGGAGAAAGCGAGGTCGCAGCGGATGCAGGGAACCCTGATCTCCGGAGTGGAGTTGTATATGTGTCAAGAACAGGGGGAGTATTGCCACTCGAGAACAGGCTCTGTAGCTACATTATTTGACCTTTTAAACATTTCGCCGAGGAAGTCGTTGAGTACAAATTGGTGGTGGTGATAATAAGTGTTGGTAATAAAAAGTGACGCTGAAAACATACACAAACATCCAGAATGGCTAGAGAGGAAAAAAATAAGTCAGACGTGGGTGAGACAGAACAGATGGTGTCAAGAGCAGGAGGAGAGGTTAGTACGTCTGTGTGTGTGTGTGTGTGTGTGTGTGTGTGTGTGTGTGTGTGTGTGTGNTGTGTGTGTGTGTGTGTGTGTGTGTGTGTGTGTGTGTGGATATATATATCATTATACAGTGGCAAGAAAAAGTATGTGAACCCTTTGGAATTACCTGGATTTCTGCATCAATCAAAGTCACAACAATAGACAAACACAGTCTGCTTAAACTAATAACACACAAACAATCCTACGTTTTCATGACTGTATTGAACACACCGTGTAAACATTCACAGTGCAGGCTGGGGAAAGTATGTGAATCCTTGGATTTATAACCGGTTGACCCTCCTTTGGCAGCAATAACCTTTTTTGAACAATTCCTCTTTACAAAACTGTTTCAGTTCAGCAATAATCATGGGATGTCTGGTGTGAACCACTCTCAAGGTCATGCCACAGAATCTCAAATCGGGTTTAGGTCAGGACTCTGACTGGGCCACTCCAGAAGGCATATTTTCTTATTTTGAATCCATTCTTTTGTTGATTTACTTCTGTGTTTTGGGTCGTTGTCCTGTTGCATCACCCAACTTCTGTTGAGCTTCAATTGGAGGACAGAGAGCCTTACATTCTCCTGAAAAATGTCTTGATAAACTTGGTAATTCATTTTTTCCGTCGATGATAGCAAGCTGTCCAGGCCCTGAGGCAGCAAAGCAGCCCCAAACCATGATGCTCCCTCCACCATACTTTACAGTTTGGGTGAGGTTTTGATGTTGGTGTGCTGTGCCTTTTTTCTCCACACATAGTGTTGTGTGTTCCTTCCAAACAACTCAACTGTAGTTTAATCTGTCCACAGAATATTTTGTCAGTAGCGCTGTGGAACATCCAGGTGCACTTTTGCAAACTTCATACGTGCAGCAATGTATTTTTTTGACAGCAGTGGCTTCTTCCGTGGTGTCTTCCCATGAACAGCATTCTTGTTTAGTGTTTTATGTATCGTAGACTTGTCGACAGATGTTAGCATGTTTCAGAGATTTCTGTAAGTCTTTAGCTGACACTCTAGGATTTCTTAACCTCATTGAACATTCTGCGCTGTGGTCTTTCAGGCATCTTCGTAGGACAGCCACTCCTAGGGAGAGTAGCAACAGTGCTAAACTTTCTCCATTTATAGACCATTTGTCTTACCGTGGACTGATGAACATCAAGGCTTTTCGAGATAATTCTGTAACCCTTTCCAGCTTTATGCAAGTCAACAATTCTTCTGAGATCTCTTTTGTTCAAGGCATGATTCTCACATCAGGCAATGCTTCTTGTGAATAGAAAACTCAAATTATGTGAGTGTTTTTTAATAGGGCAGGGCGGCTCTAACCAACAACTCAAATCTCGTCTCATTGATTGAAATCCAGGTTCGGTAACTCCTGACTCCAATTAGCTTTTGGAGAAGTCATTAACCTAGGGGTTCACATACTTTTTCCAACCTACACTATGAATGTTTAAATGATGTATTCAATATAGACAAGAAACATTTGAAAACCAATTTATGCAGAAATCCAGGTAATTCCAAAGGGTTCACATACTTTTTTTGTATATACATTACCGTTCAAAAGTGAAGATGCGACTCCGGGATGCTGGCTTTCTAGGCAGAGTTCCTCTGTCCAGTGTCTGTGTTCTTTTGCCCATCTTAATCTTTTCTTTTTATTGGCCAGCCTGAGATATGGCTTTTTCTTTGCAACTCTGCCTAGAAGGCCAGCATCCCGGAGTCGCCCCTTCACTGTTGACATTGAGACTGGTGTTTTGCGGGTACTATTTAATGAAGTTGCCAGTCTCAAACTAGACACTAATGTACTTGTCCTCTTGCTCAGTTGTGCACTGGGGCCTCCTACCCCTCTTTCTATTCTGGTTAGAGCAAGTTTGCACTGTTCTGTGAAGGGAGTAGTACACAACGTTGTACCAGATCTTCAGTTTCTTGGCAATGTCTCGCATAGAATAGCCTTCATTTCTCAAAACAAGAATAGACTGACGAGTTTCAGGAGAAAGTTTTGAGCCTGTAATCGAACCCATAAATGCTGATGCTCCAGATGCTTCTTTAAAATCAGGACGACAGTTTTCAGCTGTGCTAACATAATTGCAAAATAGTTTTCTAATGATCAATTAGCCTTTTAAAATTATAAACTTGGATTAGCTAACACACCGTGCCATTTGGAACACAGGAGTGGCGGTTGCTGATAATGGGCCTCTGTACGCCGGTGTTGATATTCCATAAAAAATCCAGCTACAATAGTCATTTACAACATTAACAATGTATTTCTGATCAATTTGATGTTATTTTAATGGACAAAAAAACATGGTTCTCTTTCAAAAACAATGATCCCAAACTTTTGAACGGTAGTGTATATACATATCTCTGTCTATGTGTATCCATTTGTGTGTGTGTGTGTGTGTGTGTAGGGTCTAATCTACCTCCTCTGCGCCCGGTAGCCCGCCATGTCCAGGAGAGTCTTCCTGGGGAACGAGCGGAACAGCTTCTGCACCTGCTGTTTCCATGACAACAGCCGTTTCTTCTGTGTCTCAGTGAACGCCTGAGGGAGGAGAGGGGAAAGGGAAAAGGAGAGGTTGCAGGGCCAAAGAGTAGGAGAAAGACCATGACTTCGGGTTTTGCAGTTCAGCTTTGTTCGTTTATTTTTATTTTTTATGGCCCAACTACACTAGAAATATACTGAACAAAAATATAAACGCAACATGTAGTGTTTGTCCCATGAGCTGAAATAAAATATCCCAGAAATTTTCCATACACACAAAACGTTTATTTCTCTAAAATGTGTGCACAAATTTGTTTACATCCCTGTTCGTGAGCATTTCTCCTTTGCCAAGATAATCCATCCACCTGACAGGTGACATATCAAGAAGCTGATTAAACAGCATGATCATTACACAGTACAAACGACTTATAGTGACAATAAAAGGCCACTCTAAAATGTGCAGTTTTGTCACACAACACAATGCCACAGATGTCTCAAGTTGAGGGAGCATGCAATTGGCATGCTGACTACAGGAATGTACACCAGAGCTGTTGCCAGAGATTTGAATGTTAATTTCTCTACCATACGTCGTTTTAGAGAATTTGACAGTACGTCCAACCCGGCCTCATAACCGCAGGCCATGTGTAACCATGCCAGCCCAGGACCTCCACATCCAGCTTCTTCACCTGCGGGATTGTATGAGACCAGTCACCCGGACAGCTGATGAAACTGAAGAGTATTTCTGTCTGTAATAAAGCCCTTTTGTGGAAAAAAACACATTCTGATTGTCTGGGCTTGCTCCCCAGTGGGTGGGCCTGGCGCCCAAGTGGGTGGGTCTATGCCCTCCCAGGCCCACCCATGGCTGTGCCCCTGCCCAGTCATGTGAAATCCATAGATTAGGGCCTAATGCATTTATTTCAATTGACTGATTTCTTTATATGAACTGTAACACAGTAAAAGCGTTGAAATGGTTGCGTGTTGCGTTTACATTTTTGTTCAGTATATACCTTTGTATTTTTTACATTTTCCAATATCCAGCTTTCACACTTGAGCTGATACAGAATGTAACATATGTCTAAAATACTGTGAGGTTATGAACACACACACACAAAGGCATAGTCAGTTTCCCCTTGAAATGTAGATGGCAACTGCTGCTCTAATGTGATACATTCACCCATTATATAAATAAGGGTCTGAAGAACTGTATAAAGAAAAGTATTCTCTCTATCTCTCTCTGTGTGTGTGTGTGTACCTCGTGCAGAAGGCACTTGTCAATGAGCTGCAGGTAGGAGCTGATGTTCTCTTCATCTGGCCTGGACACCAGGAGCTGTGTGCAAACTGGAGAGAGAGAGGAGAGAGAAGAGAGAGAGAAGGGGGAAAGAGAGGACAAAAAAAAGAGAGAGGAGAGAGAGAAGAGGGTAGAAAAAGAAAGAAAAAGAGAGCGGGTGAATTAGTTTCCTCAAAGCAGGGGGATTTAAGGACACAGGGTTTGAGCAAGGAGAAACGTGGCCACACTGATTTCCATATTCCACATTTCTTCCAAAATGTCCTCTGTTTGCTCAGTACATAGCACTGAGGTGGTTAGGGAGAGGAAGGGAAGTCTATGGGAAGTCAAGATACCAAAACGCCCACATACTGGAATTAAGCAATAAGGCCCGATGGTATGGTATATGGCCAATATACAACGGCTAAGGGCTGTCTTATTTTAGTACGTTTTTCATTAATCCGTTTGTGATAGTCAAATAAAATGTTGCATGTCCACATTCAGTTTTCAAGTTATATCGCTTTCAGTCTCCTAATGCCCAAAAAACAAGTAAACGCAAGAAGCCTTATGAAGTTGTGTTTTGTATCATCATCATGAAACCTTTCCTTAAGTCAACACAGGCTTCCTATTAGGCAAAATTATAATATTTGGGACCATATCAATGGCGGACTAATGAAAAATATGAAAATGGTTTTGGAGTTAAATAGTGACCACATTGTGACCCCAGGTGTTTGGTTTCTTTCTGTGCAGTCTGTCACACAAATGTGACGTGCGTGTGACAACGTTACGACAACTTAACTTCCCAATCTATGGGACTAGATCCTCTACCTTTGCCCATGACGCGGGTGAACTGGCCGGGGATGTCCCCCTCGGCGATGAGGGTAGCCCCTGTCTCCCCTTCCCCTCCTCCGGGGGCCAGGTGAGACCCCGGGGCGGCGCTGCTCTTCCCCTCAAGGCTCAACAGGGGTTGCTGTGTGGTCGAGGAGGGCAACGACTCGTCGCTGGCCACCGCCTTGATGGGAGTCAGGATCATCTGGTGGAGTTCGGCAAGAGGGCCACGCAGGTTACCACCTTCCAACACGTCCTGGGAAAGGAGAGAGAAAATTAAAGGGAAAGAGAATGTGAGAATGTGATAGAGAGAGAAAAGGAAGGGGGAGGAAACAAAGAGATAGAAGGAGAGAGAATTAAGGAATGGGAGAGGAGGAGAGAAAAAGGAATGGGAGCAAGAGAGGGAAGGTCACAAAGGGGTACAGTAAAGATTAAGTGAAAGAGAGGAGAGCAGGGGAGGAGGAGGTATAGCAGAGAGAAGGGAAAAAGGAAATTAGTCAGCATGATCTATAATGAAGGTGCTTCTTTAACATCAAAAGAGACATATGGTACCAAACAGTTCCGGACCGTTACAGTAAGGGAAACAAATACTCATAGCCCTATTCAGAGGAGGATCATTCTAGAAGTCTCCGTCAGAGTCCTTTCTATAACAGCGGCTGTCAGGCGGCGGGATATTTTGGACATGAAAGGGAGGAAGCGCTCGCCGACCTCATCAGTCATGTGATGACGAGGAAAAATAAAGCAATTGCAAAAATACACACGTTTCGCTTCTGTCCTGTCCGGTCTGCCTGCATCCCAAATGACATCCGATCCCCTATATAGTGCACTACTTTTGACCAGCGCTCCACTAATTTTGACTCTGGTCAAAAGTAGTTCACTATAGGGAATAGGGTGCCATTTTGTATGCATCCTCTGTGTCCCCTGTCCAATACTGCTGCCGGAAGTCAAATCCATATCTGAGCCCTTAACATGAGCGGCAAGCGAGCGCATAAAAACTTGAAATACCAAGCAACAGGTGTCTTGTTTCACCCCCAAACCCTCCAAATGTGGCGCAGAAGCACATTTTAGAACGAACAGCCCCTGGTGAAAAGGTCAGGCTTGAAATTAGAAGGCCCAATAAGAGAAGACACCCCGCTGTGACCTTGACAGCCATTGTCCGAGACCCTTATAGAGACAGGGCCCAGACGTTATCTTCCTGGATAAGTGGACCCTCTTTCAGAATAGTCTAAAAAGTGTATTTTCTCTACCTGTGTCCTCTTCATCTGTACTGATCTAAGATAACTGACAGGTGAGCAAGCCATCAAATGATGAGCTACCGTGGCTGTGTCTAAAAACATTACTAGCAGTCGAATCTTTGCTTCCTCCAGCCTCGTTTCCTCAATCCCTCTCGAAGAGAAATGGAAGGATCCAAGGTCTCTCACTTGGACCTCTTCCTCATGACTAGACAGCTAGTCAGGTTTTCAGACATACTGTATTGTTTTTACCTGTCAAGTCTTTTCCACTCAGCACAGACGAAGAGAGGAAAAAGAGAAAGAGCAACTGCCCAAACTTCAGTTGACCGATCCTTTAGACAGGAAGTGAAACGCTGACCCCAATTGTCTGCCTATTTCACTCAGGCCCAATCCCAAATTGACCCCGACTGTCACAGATCTGAGAGGATTTGACAGGTGTAAGCAATACCATATTACTTATACCTATCAAATGTTCTTAGATTTCAATAAGTGCATAGGGAGTAGTGTTCAGGGGTTGATTGGGGATTGGGCCTCACTTAGCAAGACATTGTAGAAGCTTCGTGACAACTTACTTAACCTAAGAAGTTGACAGCTTGCACCACTGACCTTCTCTAGGCAGCGCAGCATGTTCTGACGCTCCTTCAGTTTCTGGATGCTGATGACTATCTTGTGGCGCGCCCCTTTGGTGACATTCTGCAGAAAATACATATCATTTCACTCTTTCAACATTCCTTCACCACAAACACACACCAACGACAAGTTAAAGAAATACATAATGAAAAGGGTAATTAATCACCGTGTTCTGAATCACTTTACTTAAAGCCTCCCATTAAAAAAAAAGAACACTACTTTATAACTTGTTATAAGCACGAATGAGCCTTTATAACATCCCGTTACAACACTTAAAATACCGATTCATGTCTATCAGCTCTTTGAGGAAGACAACAAAAGTACAGCACTAGAAACTGGAGACAGAGTTTCACTACCGTAACAATTCCTTAAAATTGCCTTTACGTTCCTAGTATGTTTCCTTAGGTATTCCTTGTTGCTACTGACCTGTGATTCCAGCTGTTGTTCGGTCAGTAACATCATCTCGTCGTACGTCATGGTGGAGAATAGAGCCGCGTACTTGTGGAGACGGAGGCTTTTCAGCCAGGCAGGCACATCTGTAGGCACACACGTCAGACAAATGTCTCAGGCACAGCTGTGGCAAGTCAATGTAATAACACTGACATGAGTGTCCTTTCTGACATTCCCTCTCACCATTGAAACTCTCCCAGTGTCTCAGACTTAGACTGCGTCCCAAATGGCATCCTATTCCCTATTTAGTGGACTACTTTGGACCTGGGCCAATAAGGATTTATCCCTTCAACTCTTGTCTTTCCAGTCAAAGCCGTGATGTAAAACACTGAGACCATGGCCCTTTTTAGACCGCCTCATGTGTCAGTCGCTAGCTAAGGAGTTCTGGTTCTGTCGTTTGCCTTGTATGTGGTGAGTGTGAATGTCAATTACCTGAGAAGTATTTCATTTTACTGCTTTAAATCACATTTCATTGTCACATCATAATGTATTGGTAACACAGTACTTTAACGGTGTGCGTCACACCGAGCCTAAAACAGCCTTCTTTCTACTAGAAAAGGGGCAAAAACATTGACCCCAAGCAAATGGGGTCAAACCAGCTAACCTCCACTGTTAGCTGGTTGTACCAATCATGCTCGTGTTCACAACGTTTCGGAGTAGGAGTGCTGATATAGGATCAGTTTAGCCTTTTAGACTGTAACGAATAAGAGTATATGGATTAGATCAGCACTCCTAGTCAGAGATACATTCTGAATAGGAGCCCAGATGCTTAGGACTGCTTATGCAAACTTGTGTATATTGGTAATCGTTCAAGGTTATACGGGGTACACTAGGAACCAGATGTCACTGTATCTGTGTCCTGAGACTGTGCATGCAACAGGGTCTTATAGAAAGCCACCCTAGAAAGGCAACATCAGAGACCGATAAGACGCTCCTGTCCTGACAGTACTCTGTCGTCGCTAGTCAAGCCATATTGGAGCCCTTAACATGAGCGGTGGTGGCGCATAACAACTTAAAATACCAAGCAACGAGGGTCTTGTTTCCTATTGCCCCATTCACTCAAGTGCTTGCACAGACAAGACAGGACTATGTTAAATAAAAACAAACACAATCATCCACAAATCACAATTAATGTGACCAATGTGTTGCTATTCCATAGGCTAAATTCAGTATTATGTCACAACAGATGGGATGTTCATTTCAAAGAAAGGGAAGCTGGGAAAAGGGGGTGGCTTGTGAACACCTGGAAAGGAGCATGTTGCTTCCTTAAGCCGAGGACACAATTGTGGCGGGGGCCAACCAAACCAACCAATCAAAACTTGACCCAGAAGTCACCAGTAGGGGTGTAACGGTACACGTATTCGTACCGAACTGTTAGGTATGGGGACCTCGGTTCGGTCTGCACTGTGAACCCGAATGAATACATTAAAATATATATATATATATACACTGCTCAAAAAAATAAAGGGAACACTTAAACAACACAATGTAACTCCAAGTCAATCACACTTCTGTGAAATCAAACTGTCCACTTAGGAAGCAACACTGATTGACAATAAATTTCACATGCTGTTTGTGCAAATGGAATAGACAAAAGGTGGAAATTATAGGCAATTAGCAAGACACCCCCAATAAAGGAGTGATTCTGCAGGGTGGTGACCACAGACCACTTCTCAGTTCCTATGCTTCCTGGCTGATGTTTTGGTCACTTTTGAATGCTGGAGGTGCTTTCACTCTAGTGGTAGCATGAGACGGAGTCTACAACCCACACAAGTGGCTCAGGTAGTGCAGCTGTGCATGTGTCAGCATATGGTCTCACAAGGGCTCTGAGGATCTCATCTCGGTACCTAATGGCAGTCAGGCTACCTCTGGCGAGCACATGGAGGCTGTGCGGCCCCACAAAGAAATGCCACCCACACCATGACTGACCCACTGCCAAACCGGTCATGCTGGAGGATGTTGCAGGCAGCAGAACATTCTCCACGGCATCTCCAGACTCTGTCACGTCTGTCACATGTGCTCATGTGCTCAGTGTGAACCTGCTTTCATCTGTAAAGAGCACAGGGCGCCAGTGGCAAATTTGCCAACTTTGTGTTCTCTGGCAAATGCCAAACGTCCTGCACGGTGTTGGGCTGTAAGCACAACCCCACCTGTGGACGTCGGGCCCTCATACCACCCTCATGGAGTCTGTTTCTGACCGTTTGAGCAGACACATGTACATTTGTGGCCTGCTGGAGGTCATTTTGCAGGGCTCTGGCAGTGCTTCTCCTTGCACAAAGGCGGAGGTAGCGGTTCTGTGCTGGGTTGTTGCCCTCCTACGGCTCTCCCACGTCTCCTGATGTACTGGCCTGTCTCCTGGTAGCGCCACCATGCTCTGGACACTACGTGACAGACACAGCAAACCTTCTTGCCACAGCTCGCTTGATGTGCCATCCTGGATGAGCTGCATACCTGAGCCACTTGTGTGGGTTGTAGACTCCGTCTCATGCTACCACTAGAGTGAAAGCACACCAGCATTCAAAAGTGACCAAACATCAGCCAGGAAGCATAGGAAACTGAGAAGTGGTCTGTGGTCACCACCTGCAGAATCACTCCTTTATTGGGGTGTCTTGCTAATTGCCTATAATTTCCCCTTTTTCTATTCCATTTGCACAACAGCATGTGAAATTTATTGTCAATCAGTGTTGCTTCCTAAGTGGACAGTTTGATTTCACAGAAGTGTGATTGTCTTGAAGTTACATTGTGTTGTTTAAGTGTTCCCTTTATTTTTTTGAGCAGTGTATATATAAACACTAGGTCTATAGGCTATGCATGCCGACGCTGCATTGTAGGCCTATGTTTGTTGAGTAAATCTGAACTGAAAAAACATTTCAGAATATTCCGTTAAAACAACTAGAGCCAATGCTCGCTCACGTTATAATCAAAGTTAAAATCTGAATTGGCACATTTCAAACTGTCCATGTGTGAGGCGCAGCAGGGAACTTAGTTCTGTCCGATGGCGATTGGTGGGGTCGATAAACCAGAATTGGAGGATCTCCATCATCGTTAAATCTCCAGTACGGGAACATTTTGGCTTCCCAGTAGATTACAACGGCGATGGACAAAGAGTTGTGAATAAAACGTTAACAGTATGTCGCCACGCTCAACGAGAATAGTCTTTGCAGTTGCCAACACCTGTACAAAACATTAGGAACATCTTCCTAAAATTGAGTTGCCCTTTTGCCCTCAGAACAGCCTCAATTCGTCGTGGCATGCACTCCACAAGGTGATGAAAGCGTTCCACAGGGATGTTGACTCCATTGCTTCCCACAGTTGTGTCAAGTTGGCTGGATGTCCTTTGGGTGATGGACCATTCTTGATACACATGGGAAACTGTTGAGCGTGAAAACCCAAGCAGCATTGCAGTTCTTGACACACTCAAACCGGTGCGCACCTACTACCAAGTACAAAAATGTATCCACTCATTACTGCAAGTCGCTCTGGATAAGCTAAATGACTAAAATGTAAATCCCCCTTCCAAAAGACAAGTCTTTTGTCTTGCCCATTCACCCTCTGAATGGTAATAGTCTCAAGGCAAATCCTTCTTTAACCGGTCTCCTGGATGGATTTAACAAGTGACATCAATACGGAATCATATACTGACCAGGTGAAAGTCATGGAAAGATGTTTTGAACACTCCGTGTATGTTGACACATTTACGCTGCCGTCACCCCAGTATGCAAGCGCAAGACGGAAACGCAAAGAAACACCACAACAACGTCTCCCCTCTACATTCAAGCAACCATTGGCAGTAGATTCTGACCGTTCTAAAGAAATTACAAGAGCGATAGGAAGGCTATGTTTTAGAGGTCGACCGATTAATCGGAATGGCCGATTAATTAGGGCCAATTTCAAGTTTTCATAACAATTGGAAATCTGTATTTTGGACGCCAATTTTGCGTCCATTTTTTTACACCTTTATTTAACTAGGCAAGTCAGTTAAGAACACATTCTTATTTTCAATGACGGCCTAGGAACGGTGGGTTAACTGCCTTGTTCAGGGGCAGAACGACAGACTTTTACCTCGTCAGCTCAGGGATTCATCATGCAACCTTACGGTTAACTAGTCCAACGCTCTAACCACCTGCCTCACGAGGAGCCCGCCTGTTACGCGAATGCAGTAAGAAGCCAAGGTAAGTTGCTAGCTAGCATTAAACTTATCTTATAAAAAACAATCAATCAATCATAATCACTAGTTATAACATACTGGTTGATGATATTACTAGTTTATCTAGCGTGTCCTGCGTTGTATATATCGATGCGGTGCGCATGCGCGAAAAAGGACTGTCGTTACTCCAACGTGTACCTAACGATAAACATCAATGCTTTCTTAAAATCAATACACAGAAGTATATATTTTTAAACTGCATATTTAGCTGAAATAAATCCAGGTTAGCAGGCAATATTAACAAGGTGAAATTGTGTCACTTTCTTGCGTAATTGCACGCAGAGTCAGGGTATATACAACAGTTTGGGCCGCATGGCTCATTGCGAACTAATTTGCCAGAATTTTACGTAATTATGACATAACATTGAAGGTTGTGCAATGTAACAGGAATATTTAGATTATGGATGCACCCGTTAGATAAAATACGGAACGGTTCCTTTTCACTGAAAGAATAAACGTCTTGTTTTCGAGATGATAGTTTCTGGATTCGACTATATTAATTTTACATTTTACATTTAAGTCATTTAGCAGACGCTCTTATCCAGAGCGACTTACAAATTGGTGCATTCACCTTATGATATCCAGTGAGAACAACCACTTTACATAGTGCATCTAACTCTTTTAAGGGGGGGGGGGGTTAGAAGGATTACTTTATCCTATCCTAGGTATTCCTTAAAGAGGTGGGGTTTCAGGTGTCTCCGGAAGGTGGTGATTGACTCCGCTGACCTGGCGTCGTGAGGGAGTTTGTTCCACATTGGGGTGCCAGAGCAGCGAACAGTTTTTGACTGGGCTGAGCGGGAACTGTACTTCCTCAGAGGTAGGGAGGCGAGCAGGCCAGAGGTGGATGAACGCAGTGCCTTGTTTGGGTGTAGGGCCTGATCAGAGCCTGAAAGGTACGGAGGTGCCGTTCCCTCACAGCTCCGTAGGCAAGCACCATGTCTTGTAGCGGATGCGAGCTTAACTGGAAGCCAGTGGAGAGAGCGGAGGAGCGGGGTGACGTGAGAGAACTTGGGAAAGTTGAACCAAGACGGGCTGCGGCGTTCTGGATGAGTTGTAGGGGTTTAATGGCAAGGCAGGGAGCCCAGCCAACAGCGAGTTGCAGTAATCCAGACGGGAGATGACAAGTGCCTGGATTAGGACCTGCGCCGCTTCCTGCGTGAGGCAGGGTCGTACTTGCGAATGTTGTAGAGCATGAACCTACAGGAACGGGTCACCGCCTTGATGTTAGTTGAGAACGACAGGGTGTTGTCCAGGATCAGCCAAGGTCTTAGCACTCTGGGAGGAGGACACAATGGAGTTGTCAACCGTGATGGCGAGATCATGGAAGGGCAGTCCTTCCCGGGAGGAAGAGCAGCTCCGTCTTGCCGAGGTTCAGCTTGAGGTGGTGATCCGTCATCCACACTGATATGTCTGCAGAACATGCAGAGATGCGATTCACCACCTGGTTATCAAGGGGGGAAAGGAGAAGATTAATTGTGTGTCGTCTGCATAGCAATGATAGGAGAGACCATGTGAGGATATGACAGAGCCAAGTGACTTGGTGTATAGCGAGAATAGGAGAGGGCCTAGAACAGAGCCCTGGGGGACACCAGTGGTGAGAGCACGTGGTGCGGAGACAGATTCTCGCCGAGCACTGGTAGGAGCGACCTGTCAGGTAGGACGCAATCCAAGCATGGGCCGCGCCGGAGATGCCCAGCTCGGAGAGGGTGGAGAGGAGGATCTGATGGTTCACAGTATCAAAGGCAGCCGATAGGTCTAGAAGATGAGAGCAGAGGAGAGAGAGTTAGCTTTAGCAGTGCGGAGCGCCTCCGTGACACAGAGAAGAGCAGTCTCAGTTGATGACTAGTCTTGAAACCTGACTGATTTGGATCAAGAAGGTCATTCTGAGAGAGATGAGCAGGAGAGCTGGCAAGGACGGCACGTTCAAGAGTTTTGGAGAGAAAAGAAAGAAGGGATACTGGTCTGTAGTTGTTGACATCGGAGGGATCGAGTGTAGGTTTTTTCAGAAGGGGTGCAACTCTCGCTCTCTTGAAGACGGAAGGGACGTAGCCAGCGGTCAAGGATGAGTTGATGAGCGAGGTGAGGTAAGGGAGAAGGTCTCCGGAAATGGTCTGGAGAAGAGAGGAGGGATAGGGTCAGCGGGCAGGTTGTTGGGCGGCCGCCGTCACAAGACGCGAGATTTCATCTGGGAGAGAGGGGAGAAAGAGGTCAAAGCACAGGGTAGGGCAGTGTGAGCAGAACCAGCGGTGTCGTTTGACTTAGCAAACGAGGATCGGATGTCGTCGACCTTCTTTTCAAAATGGTTGACGAAGTCATCAGCAGAGAGGGAGGAGGGGAGGAGGGAGGAGGATTCAGGAGGGAGGAGAAGGTGGCAAAGAGCTTCCTAGGGTTAGAGGCAGATGCTTGGAATTTAGAGTGGTAGAAATTGGCTTTAGCAGCAGAGACAGAAGAGGAGAATGTAGAGAGGAGGGAGTGAAAGGATGCCAGGTCCGCAGGGAGGCGAGTTTTCCTCCATTTCCGCTCGGCTGCCCGGAGCCCTGTTCTGTGAGCTCGCAATGAGTCGTCGAGCCACGGAGCAGGAGGGGAGGACCGACCGGCCTGGAGGATAGGGGACATAGAGAGTCAAAGGATGCAGAAAGGGAGGAGAGAGGTTGAGGAGGCAGAATCAGGAGATAGGTTGGAGAAGGTTTGAGCAGAGGAAGAGATAATAGGATGGAAGAGGAGAGAGTAGCGGGGAGAGAGAGCGAAGGTTGGAGGGCGCGATACCATCCGAGTAGGGGCAGTGTGGGAAGTGTTGGATGAGAGCGAGAGGGAATAAGGTAGTGGTCGGAGACTTGGAGGGGAGTTGCAATGAGATTAGTGGAAGAACAGCATCTAGTAAAGATGAGGTCAAGCGTATTGCCTGCCTTGTGAGTAGGGGGGAAGGTGAGAGGGTGAGGTCAAAAGAGGAGAGGAGTGGAAAGAAGGAGGCAGAGAGGAATGAGTCAAAGTAGACGTGGGGAGGTTAAAGTCACCCAGAACTGTGAGAGTGAGCCATCCTCAGGAAAGGAACTTATAAGGGCGTCAAGCTCATTGATGAACTCTCCAAGGGAACCTGGAGGGCGTAAATGATAAGGATGTTAAGCTTGAAAGGGCTGGTAACTGTGACAGCATGGAATTCAAAGGAGGCGATAGACAGATGGGTCAGGGGAGAAAGAGAGAATGTCCCATTGGGAGAGATGAGGATCCCAGTGCCACCACCGCTGACCAGAAGCTCTCGGGGTGTGCGAGAACACGTGGGCAGACGAGGAGAGAGCAGTAGGAGTAGCAGTGTTATCAGTGGTAATCCATGTTCCGTCAGTGCCAAGAAGTCGAGGGACTGGAGGGAAGCATAGGCTGAGATGAACTCTGCCTTGTTGGCCGCAGATCGGCAGTTCCAGAGGCTGCCTGAGACCTGGAACTCCACGTGGGTCGTGCGCGCTGGGACCACAGGTTAGAGTAGCAGCGGCCACGCGGTGTGAAGCGTTTGTATGGTCTGAATTAATGACCTAAGGCCCGTATTTCTGTGTGTTATTATGTTATAATTAAGCCTATGATTTGATAGAGTAGTCTGACTGAGCGATGGTAGGCACCAGCAAGCTCGTAAGCATTCATTCAAACAGCACTTTTGTGCGTTTTGCCAGCAGCTCTTCGCAATGCTTCAAGCATTGCGCTGCTTATGACTTCAAGCCTATCAACTCCGAGATGAGGCTGGTGTAACGGATGTGTAAATGGCTAGCTAGTTAGCGGGGTGCGCGCTAATAGCGTTTCAAACGTACTCGCTCTGAGACTTGGAGTAGTTGTTCCCCTTGCTCTGCATGGGTAACGCTGCTTCGGGTGGCTGTTGTCGATGTGTTCCTGGTTCGAGCCCAGGTAGCGGCGAGGAGAGGATGAAAGCTATACTGTTACACTGCGAATACTAAAGTGCCTATAAGAACATCCAATAGTCAAAGGTATATGAAATACAAATTGTATAGAGAGAAATAGTCCTATAATATACTACAACCTAAAACTTCTTACCTGGGAATATTGAAAACTCATGTATAAAGGAACCACCAGCTTTCATATGTTTTCATGTTCTGAGCACGGAACTTAAACGTTAGCTTTCTTACATGGCACATATTGCACTTTTACTTTCTTCTCCAACACTTTGTTTTTGCATTATTTAAACCAAATTGAACATGTTTCATTATTTATTTGAGGCTAAATTGATTTTATTGATGTATTATATTAAGTAAAAAATAAGTGTTCATTCAGTATTGTTGTAATTGTCATTATTACAAATAAATAAATAAAAATCGGCCGATTAATCGGTATCGGCTTTTTTGGTCCTCCAATAATCGGCATTGACGTTGAAAAATCATAAAATCGGTCGACCTCTACTATGTTTATATTTTTTGTAAGTCTTTTTATAGCCGCGGAAATGCGCCATTCTCAGTGGGTGAGAATAGGGTTTTCAGTACCTCGTGAAAGTGCCCGAGCCACGTTATGAACTTTCCTCTTGCATCCATTTCAGCAAACAAGTAGTACCCACTTTATATAAGCAAGCCAAAGCTTTCAATTAATTAGCCAATGCACCCTGTGTTGCGCTTACTTAACAGGGACAGCCCACATGACTGGGAAAAATCCACTTGAACGGCCCTCAAACTGGTAATTACTAGTGAGAACTATCATCCTGAGCACCCACGTCGCCGACATGACCTCTGAAGTCACATAAGGAAATGGCTTCTATAACAGTATTTTTTGGCAGTTAAATGGAACAAAACATTATTGATAAATCATCTCCACTGAACAAAAATATGAACGCAACATGTAAAGTGTTAGTCCCTGTTTCATGAGCTGAAATAAAAAAAATATCCCAGAAATGTTCCATATGCACAAAAAGCTTATTTCTTTCAAATTTGTGGCATAAATTTGTTTATATCCCTGTTAGTGAGCATTTCTCCTTTGACAATATAATCCATCCACCTGACAGGTGAGGCATATCAAGAAGCTGATTAAACAGCATGATCATTACACAGGTGCACCTTGTGCTGGGGACAATAAAAGGCCACTAAAATGTGCAGTTGTGTCACACAATGCCACAGAAATGTTCATGCTTTGGCATGCTGACTAGAAAATGTCCACCAGAGGCTGTTGCCAGAGAATTTAAATTTCTCTACCATAAGCCGCCTCCAACTTTGTTTTAGAGAATTTGGCATACGTCCAACCAGCCTCACAACAGCAGACCACGTGTATTGTGTCGTATGGGCGAGCGGTTTCCTGATGTCAACGTTGTGAACAGAGTGACCCATGGTGGCAGTGGGGTTATGGTATGGAAAGGCATAAGCTACGGACAACAAACACAATTGCATTTCATCGATTGCAATTTCAATGCACAGAGATACCGTGATGAGATCCTGAGGTCTATTGTCGTGCCATTCATCCGCCGCATCACCTCATGTTTCAGCATGATAATGCACAGTCCCACGGCTTGGAAGCTGAACATTTCCCAGTTCTTCCATGGCCTGCATCCTCACTAGACATGTCACCCATTGAGCATGTATGGGATGTTCTGGATCTACGTGTACGACGCAGCGTGTTACAGTTCCCGCCAAAATTCAGCAACTTTGCATAGCATTAATGAGTGGGCAACATTCACAGGCCAAAATCAACAGCTTAATCAACTCTATGTGATGGAAATGTGTCGCGCTGCATGAGACAATGGTGGTCACACCAGATACTGACTGGTTCTGATCCGCGCGCCTACCTTTTTTTTAAGGTATCTGTGACCAACAGATTAATATCTGCATTCTCAGTTGTGAAATCCATAGATTAGGGGGTGCGTGCTCAGTCCCCTCCTGTACTGCTGTTCACCCATGACTGCATGGCCAACGCACGACTCCAACACCATCATTAAGTTTGCCGACAACACAACAGTGGTAGGCCTGATCACCGACAACGATGAGACAGCCTATAGGGAGGTCAGAGACCTGGCAGTGTGGTGGCAGGATAACAACCTCTCCCTCAACGTGATCAAGACAACAGAGATGATTGTGGACTACAGGAAAAGGGGGACCGAGTGTAGTGCATACGGCCCAGTACATCACTTGGGCCAAGCTTCCTGCTATCCAGGACCTCTATACCAGGTGGTGTCAGAGGAAGGCCCCCAAAAATTGCCAAAGATTCCAGCCACCGTAGTCAGACTGTTCTCTCTGCTACCGCACAGCAAGCGGTACCGGAGCGCCATGTCTAGGTCCAAAAGGCTTCTTCACAGCTTCTACCCCCAAGCCATAAGACTCCTAAACAGCTAACCAACAGCTAAATTAATGGCTACCCGGACTATTTGCATTGTCCCCCTCACCCCCATGTTTACGCTGCTGCTACTCTTTGTTTATTACCTATGCATTGTCACTTTACCTCTACCTACTGTACATGTACATATTACCTAAATTACCTCGACTAGCCAGTTCCCCCGCACATTGACTCTGTACCGGTACCCCCTGTATATAGCCTCGCTGTGAACTGTGTGTGCCGGTGATCAGGGGTGTATTCATTCCGCCAATTCTGTTGCAAAACATTTCTTAACACGGAAGAAAACGGGCAGGGACCTATCTGAATTTGTCCCAATACCAGAAACTCTTGTTTAAGTTGGAAAACAGAACTGAAACTGTTTGGACTAATGATTGCACACCAGATCAGATGCAAGGCAGTATTGAATGTGTCACTGTCTGTCACAAATTGTAATAATCAAGGTCTCTCGAACCTGTGCAACTATAGTGGGGAGAACAAGTATTTGATACGCTGCCGATTTTGCAGGTTTTCCTACTTACAAAGCATGTAGAGGTCTGTAATTTTTTATCATAGGTACACTTCAACTGTGAGAGACGGAATCTAAACCAAAATCCAGAAAATCACATTGTATGATTTTTAAGTAATTCATTTGCATTTTATTGCATGACATAAGTATTTGAACAAAACATAGATTTATTGTGTAACATGTTATAGGACTGTCATCTGAGGGAGTTTTTTCTAGGTTATTTAGGTTGGTTCTAGGTTAGTTAGGTTGGCTTGTGCATGCTACCTGCATCCTACTTGTGCTGTGAAAAATGTCTGTCCTCTTTTTTATTTGGTGGTGAACTAACATAAATATATGTGGTGTTTTCTCTGTAAAACATTTTAAAAATCGGACATGTTGGCTGGATTCACAAGATGTTTATCTTTCAAATGCTGTATTGGACTTGTTAATGTGTGAAAGTTAAATATTTAAAAAAAAAATGATTTTGAATTTCGCGCCCTGCACTTGAGCTGGATGTTGTCATAGGTGTACCGGCGTCGGGCTTGCAGCCATAACAGGTTTTAAGGCAGGTCCTCAACAGACATCACCGGTAACAACGTTGGGCACAAACCCACCATCGCAGGACCAGACAGGACTGGCAAAAAGTGCTCTTCACTGACGAGTCGCGGTTTTGTCTCACCGGGGGTCATGGTCGGATTCACGTTTATCGTTGAAGGAATGAGCGTTACACCGAGGCCTGTACTCTGGAGCGGGATCGATTGGGGGGTGGAGGGTCCGTCATGGTCTGGGGCGGTGTGTCACAGCATCATCGGACTGAGCTTGTTGTCATTGCAGGCAATCTCAACGCTGTGCTTTACAGGGAAGACATCCTCCTCCCTCATGTGGTACCCTTCCTGCATACTCATCCTGACATGACCCTCTAGCATGACAATGCCAACAGCCATACTGCTCGTTCTGCGTGTGATTTCCTGCAAGACAGGAATATCAGTGTTCTGCCATGGCCAGCGAAGAGCCTGAATTTCAATCCCATTGAGCACGCCTGGGACCTGTTCGGTCGGAGGATGAGGGCCATTCCCCCCAGAAATGTCCGGGAACTTGCAGGTGCCTTGGTGAAGGAGTGGGGTAACATCTCACAGCAAGAACTGGCAAATCTGCTGCAGTCCATGAGGAGGAGATGCACTGCAGTACTTAATGCAGCTGGTGGCCACACCAGATACTGACACCAGATACAGTTACTTTGATTTTGATCCCCCCTTTGTTCAGGGACACATTATTCCATTTCTGTTAGTCACATGTATGTGGAACTTGTTCAGTTTATGTCTGTTGTTGAATCTGGTTATGTTCATACAAATATTTACACATGTTAAGTTTACTGAAAATAAACGCAGTTGACAGTGAGAGGACATTTATTTTTTTGCTGAGTTTAGTAGTCTAAACCTATCGATGTTTCATTGAGCTGGGTGAATGGAATATGAATGACAGTCATCCAATATGCTATAATATAAAAAAGGCCATGCTCATTAACAAATAATGTCCTCCTTAATCTTAAACGGCACTGACCACCACTGCTGGAGAGGAAATTCTAGAAAACACTTTAACCGTCTCAGACCAGGACACAAAGCTCTGTTCCAACTGAGATTGTGGAATTTTTTTAACTTATTTTTTTTATCAATGACTGGATCACTACACTAAAAATCTAACTAACTATCAAACGCATTTGGGGTGCAGACGCGGTCACCTCAAAACAAACAATTGATGAGGGACATCCTGAAATGAACACCCTCCACCCCCCTAGCCCCCATGGCTGCCTCCTCCATGCTACTCTGTCCGCTACGCATGAGAGCGGTGGAGTACTGAACTCACCACTCATGCCGCTGCCCTCCTTATGAAATGTGCTGCTGCGGTACAAGCCTCCTCCACAGCAACCTCCTCCTCCTAGACCTGCGTCCTCCAGGTGCTCGCTGCCGCCACTGCCCGAAGACGCTACGCTGCTCTGGGGGGAGAGGGGTGCGTGGTGGGGATCGGTGGGGGCCAGCCCCAGCCCTCCTCCTCCTCCCCGGGGCCCGCGCAGGTCCTCCTGGGAGAGCCAGCCATGACCCAAACCCAAGGAGGACGAACCGGCCAAGGAGCCGTCACTCATCGGGGGGGTAAGGGACACCGAACGCTTCAGGGGACTGTGCTGCCCGCCGCCTCCGCCAAACAGGACTGCAAGACACACACAAGAGACAGGGGGGTGGGGGTGGGGAGGCCCAGACAGTTAGAAAGGGGCTCAGTTCTGCTAGGATACTACCATGATAACACACTGTGTTAGTTTGAGAGCTAGTAGGGACATGGACAGACAGGCACGGTGAGGCCCAGACCAGACCTGAGTCTTAGCCCCCAGCTCAACTTTACTACTGTCACAAATTTACTGATGATTATAATGTCCATTCACAACACACTGTTCTCCCAGCCAGAGGTTTCTGTCTTTCTGTAACAGAGGGAAGTAGGGGTGGCAGGTAGCCTAGTGGTTAGAGCGCTGGGCCAGTAACCGAAAGGTCGCTAGATTGAAGAGGCCGCTGAGCACAGTTGGGTCACAGAAAACACAACTAGTCCTATTTATTTTATTTGTCTGAAAAACAAGCGAGCAAGAGAAGGGGAGAGACGGAGACCTTTTCCCCTGCTATTACACCTACACAACAGGTAAACCTTGTATGGCGTCACAGAACATTCCAGAAGTAGCTGGAGTAGGACAATTCCACAGTAACGGAATTATGCAGATTCAGATATTTCACTTTAAAATGTATGCCAAACAAAAACCATTGATTTCCAACTCTATGCACAATGACTACTTTGAACAATTTACACAGAAAACTTCACAAAAACACATGTACTGGAAGAACTGTGCAGATGCAATGCTTGGTTAAAGAATTACGGAAAAAACTCCCTCCGTTTTGAATTCAACCACGTTTTCCTACATTTCTGTTAAATATCTGCTCCGAATTAAGAATCAAAATATGTCTGCAGAAAGAATGGAGTGTCAGCTATGACATGAGGCAAGTAGGCTAGTAGTGATGGGGTTCTAGTGAGAGGTAAAAGCATGCTGCATGCTCAAGGATGAAAACATGTATTTTGGATATCGAACTACAGTTGCTGAAGTGGATTTACTTCCAGTGAAGGAATGACGGTAATGGAATTACATCATGCGTCCCTGATCTATACAGAAATGTATAATTATGGATATTAATATAATTATATTCATGGTGATGTATGCTGAATAGGTACACACATGTAGAAATATGCAATACCCTTCTTTTGCATAATTGGGTACTATTCTACACAGTGGCTATTATGGTAATGAGTTCCACCCCCAAACAAGACCATTATATGGTTAGTCCAGAACAGACCAAATCTGAAACAATCATAATAGACCCATTTCGCTATTCATATTTTTTTTTTTATACCAATTTTACCACTTTTGTTCCACTTGTGTAAATCGTTGACAAAAAAAAAGACAATTAAATCAATTTTAATCCCACTTTGTAACAAGAAAATGTATAAAAAGTCACATGCTCCTATGAACTCCAATTTAGATGGAAATGCCCAGTAGACAGAGCGGGGACGCTGGCTTCGTAGGCAAAAAAATAAGATGTACTGGAGAGGGCTTAATGTGCCCACTGTCCGGCCGGTGTCTCTCTCTGTGTGTCTCTCTCTGTGTGTGTGTGTGTGTGTGTGTGTGTGTGTGTGTGTGTGTGTGTGTGTGTCGCCTGTCAGTCTCTTTCTCCCCCTATATGTGGCACCACTAACTGTGTTAGCCTGGCTATGTATAGGACTTCACGGGCTGGTTTAAAATAGGTGGCCAGCTAACATTACAATTCCAGTCCCTAAATATTAGCCATTTTCCTTAAATACAGACTCTCCACAAAGGCTACCTTACATGGGTAAGGGATGGGACGTGGTGCCTGGGATGGCGATAGGGAGGTACGCATGTGGGGTGTGGTGGGGTGAGGCAGAGACAGAGACAGACTGGGGGGGGGATTGTGTGTAGAAATATTGCATTGTTGAAAAATATGGAAACTTGACCCATTGAAAGATCATTCTCTATTTTTATGACTGGACCATAGTACTCTATGGTTTGCAGACTCTATGAATATGCCAATCATAGAGTACTATGGTCCAGTCATAAAAATAGAGAATGATCATTCTATGGGTCAAATTTCCATATTTTTCAACACACAATTTCCATTTAGCCATAATCAACAATTCCTTTGTTTATAAACTATATTGAACAATAAAATCTCATTCCTAAACACTTCCTGAGGAGCCTATAACAGCCCTATGACTTAACTGATATAAATATACAATCAAAATAGAGAGAATTACTTAATTTGGGCATAAGATGAAAAACCTTAGCTAGCTCATTTAGCCACTAAATCTCTTCTAACCTAACCACCATAATAAACTGCCCTGGCTGACAGTCAATTAATTTGATGATTACTAGGGCCACACTCAGTAAGCAAACATTGAGGGAGGTTGCAGATAGAAATGTCGTGAATAGAGCTGACATGATTCCTTATTCTACATATCAGAGAGGCATGTTTGTTCTACATAACATATCTCTATCTGAACATTCCAGAAAGTTGTGCACTGCTGAATGCAACCCCAATTCAAACACATTGAGACAATTTATGCTTGATTCTGAAAATGTGGTCGGAGGCTCCGTTTGGAGGGTGTGACGCAATTCGGAGCCTCCAGAGTCACGCAGAGGCCAAATTGAGCTCAGTACCACATGGCCGTGCGCCTCCGAAATTTTGCAACAATGCGGAGGGCTCTGTATAGCTCCGCCTTGACATGATTGGTTGATGGTAGATGGGGGTGGGAGGTCCTGTATAAACACAAACTCTCTCCCTTGACAACTTCCTTCACAACAGCTCTGCGCTGCTCCGCAAAGCGTAAGAAGTAGGAAATCCCCGACTTCCGTATCCCCGTAAATGCTGCACGGCCAATGCAGACGTTGAATTGACCATTAAGTGTCTTTAATCCTGTGGTGACTGACCATTGGCTAAAGGAGGGCAACTCTAGATTAGAGTTGTAAAATCGCTAATTTGTGCTATGGACTGATGGACTTTTGAAACTCCCAAGCACAGTAAAAAAATTAATAAGAGGATCTTGCGCAGGGCCCGGAGCTTTAAATGTGTCCTTATTTATATCTCCAGCTGTCTCCATCTGAGAAAAAAAAGACCCTTGCATTCTTCAACTGGAAATATCCTGCACTAACCACAGATATGTTCAATCTGAATAGCTTTGGAGTGCTGGGCCATAGGGCCTACACACACCCACCTACCACTTTAGACTTCAACGCAGCGGGTAGACATTTTCCGGCCATTTGTCAGAGGTGGCTAGTGGCTGGCTCACTTGGGTTTCTTTGGAGTTTACCTGTGTGGCGGGCCTTATAGCATTGGTTCCGGCTGAGGGTGCTCTAGAACAGGGGTTCCAAAACATTTTCACTCAGACCCCCCCTTCCAGCACTGGAGAACATCCCAGAGCCCCCCCCTCGTGTCTATTTCTACGGGTATAAGCACAAACTGTTCATGACACAAACTGTTCACACCCCTCATTTTAAAGCTAATTTCCTACAATTCGATTTTGCCATATCTTATATGTGATATTTGAGTGACTCAAACATTACAACAAAACCTATGGGCTAAAAAACCTAGCTAAAAAACATTAGCTGACATGGGCTAGTTGATCTGGACATTCCTTAAAAGTTATAAATAGCTCTCCAAGGTCTGCAATGACAACAGGAAAACTGTGTGTGTGTGTGTGTGWGTGKGGGGGGGGGGGGGGGTCATCTAGACTCTTGAGACTTTGACGCCACTTTATTTGAAAAGGTTACTAACACAACTAAAGGAGGTGTGAAAGTGACATTGTAAACTATAATTTCAGAGTGTCCTGACGAGTCCGTTTAATAAAGACTGCACTCTCATCAGCATCAGGAACCCTGATGAAGCACATGCAAACTGCTGAGTGAGCTGCTAAGAGTGAGTCTTCCAATCCAAAACAACAACAAGAAGTGGAGGAGGCCACATCATAACACCACAACTGACGGTAAAAAGCCTGGGTAGGTCTTCAAACCTAACCTAACTCTTTACTTGGTCTAGGCCAGGTTAATACTGTGACACCCTCAGCGGGGTCCCCGACAACCAGATGTATTTGGTTTTCAGGGATACATTACCTTCAACCTAGCTTCCTTTTTCCCTGAAAACCGGATGTGGGGACTCCGCTCAGGCGTTTATGTTATGCCCATTTTATGTTAGTTACTACTATGACAACATTGGGACAACTGTTGATGTAAACAGAGCTTAATTAATACATTTGATTGATTGATTGGACTCCTTTCAGATCAGTGCTGCTCCAGATAGAAAGTAAACCAGGAGAGGAAAGGAAGAAAGGAAGCCATGTCAGACAATTGGGACTTCGCTATAAAAAGCAGGAAGTCGAAAAAGAAGAGCCACTCACTGGTGTTGCTGCTGCCGCCCGTGCCCACCGTGTTGATACTCCCAGGTACCGATGAGGACGGGTAGAGAGCCAGGTGCCCACCATTCTCACACCCTCCCTGCCCCTGCTGCTGCCATCCGCTGCCCAACCCCGAGTCCCTCGATCCCTGCCAGCCGTTGAGCCGATCGTCTGAGCCGTAGCGCTGGTGGTGATACAGGTGACCCAGGTGGCCCACAGAGGAACCCAAACTGGAACCCGACGTTGAGAGCGTTGAGGGGGGCGTCTGATGGTGCGAGGCTGGGGAGGGGGGCAGCCGTTCCAACGAGTCGGCCCGGGCAGCAGCGCGTTCCTCCAGGTGATTGAGCCAGAGGGCGAGGGCGGCTCGGTCATCCAGTGAGGTGGCCGGGTGGATGAGGGCGTAGGAGAGGAGCTGGCGCGACTCTTCCAGATGGCGGCCGTGCTCGATGGTGTGTGCCAGGATGCGGGGGAGGAGGCGCATGTACTCGCCCTTGGCTTCGACGTTGCCCGGCTTGAGCAGGGGCAGGTGGGTGAGGACGAGGGAGATGACGCGCTCCTTGGGCTCACCCTGCCACTGGCTGATCACCACTGGGGGAGGAAGAGAGAGAAGGAAGAGAAAAAGAGAGGAACGGTTAATACAGTAACACATAACAATGGCTTATTCAGAATGGTGTGACTTTTTGAATTTACAGATAGCAAATGTGCGACATGAGTTCCTGTATGTTCACTCGACCTAGAATACCTAAAATGCCGACCGTATTATCTCCCAAGAGAATTATCTTCAGTCATAGTCACAGCCATGTATATCCCCCCCTCAAGCCGATACCACGACGGCCCTCAAAGAACTTCACTGGACTTTATGCAAAAACCACATATCCTGAGGCCGCATTTATTGTAACTGGGGATTTTAACAAAGCAAATTTGAGAACAAAATCTGCTGAAGTTCTATCAACACCGACTGTAGTACTCGCGCTGCTAAAAACACTCGACCACTGCTACTCCAACTTCCAGGATGCCTACAGGGCCCTCCCCTGCCCTCCTTTCCGCAAATCTGATCACGACTCCATTTTGCTCCTCCCTTCCTACAGGCAGAAACTCAAAACAGGAAGCACCCGTGCTAAGGACTATTCAACGGTGGTCTGACCAATCAGAAACCACGCTTCAAGATTTTGATCACGAGGACTGGGATATGTTACGGGTAACTTTCGAGAATAATGTCAACGACTACACTGAGTGACTGAGTTTATCAGGAAGAATCATGCAAGCTAATAGGCGGGCCACAAACAGACAAATAAAGGTGCAGTACAACAGCGGTGTGCAGAATGGCAACACGAAATGCACAACTCGTTGAACCTTGTCACGGACGGGCTGTTGCAACAGACGACCACATTGGAGGTACCACTACTATCAGCCAAAAACAAGAAAGAAGCACATGATCAGCAACACTGGACAATTGAGGAGTGGAAAAATATCACCTGGAACATGAGCTCAGTTTACTTGAGTGGCCTACGCTGTCCCAGACCTCAATCCAATAGAGCATCTTTGGGATGAGATGGAACGTTGAATGTTCGCATCATGAATGTACCGCCGTCCAATCTGCAGCAACTGTGTGATGCCATCGCATCTGACACCTTGTACAATGCCCCGAATAATAATACACTTTTGACTGGTACTGTATGTATGTCCTCAGATCCTCAAAAGGTTCTACAGCTGCACCATCGAGAGCATCCTGACTGGTTGCATCACTGCCTGATATGGCAACTGCTCGGCCTCCGACCGCAAGGCACTACAGAGGGTAGTGCGAACGTCCCAGTACACATCACTGGGGCCAAGCTTCCTGCCATCCAGGACCTCTATACCAGGCAGTGTCAGAGGAAGGCCCTAAAAATTGTCAAAGGCTCCAGCCACCCTAGTCATAGACTGTTCTCTCTGCTACCGCACAACAAGTGGTACCGTAGCGCAAAGTCTAGGTCCAAGAGGCTTCCAAACAGCTTCTACCCTCAAGCCATAAAACTCCTGAACATCTAGCAAATGGCTACCCAGACTATTTGCATTGCCCCCCTTCCCCCTCCACACCACTGCCACTCTCTGTTGTCATCTATGCATAGTCACTTTAATAACTCTACCTACATGTACATACTACCTCGAATAACCGGTGCCCCTGCACATCGACTCTGTACCGGCACCCCCATGTATATATTGTAATTTTTTACTGCTGCTCTTTAATTACTTGTTACTTTTATCTCTTATCCATATTTTTTATATATTTTTTTAAACTGCACTTTTGGTTAGGGGCTTGTAAGTAAGCATTTCACTGTAAGGTCTGCACCTGTTGTATTCGGCGTATGTGACTAATAAAATGTGATTTGATGTAGTGGTGTAACAATGTTATATGATGTACTGTTTGATCTTTTGTTTTATGTGTAGTGAAGCAGCTAATGGGGATCCTTAATAAATACAAATATAGTGGTGCCCGCCTCAGAGCTGTGCCTACTTCCTATGGCTCTGGGCTAAAGGCCCAGTTTATTCTCATGACCTCCAGTAACACCTTTCTCCTAAATTTAGAGCCCTCCATTTGACTTGGACCGAGGCCTGCTCTCTTTCCCTCGCTCTTGCTTTCACTATTCCCCCCAAACTCCTATGGCTGTCCTACTGTCTACAATGCTCCACACACTCTTTTCTTCCCTCTTGACTCCCTTTAGCCTGCTTTTCACTCTCTCCTCCTTCTCACCCCTCCCCCAAGGTTCAGTTTTGAATTGGCAGCTTATACAATAGCCTAGTCATCTTTGGGACTCTCTCTTCCTCCTTCCACGTTCCTCTTGCCTCCCTCCCCCTGCTCTATCCCCCTTCACGTCCTCCCTACTTTCAAATATAGATGACAGACAAAAACAGTTTGGAGGTGGCAAGTCTTCCACCCTCTGTCTCCGAGTGTCAGTGCCATTCATCCATTCCTTGTCTAGCCGGGAGGGAGAGTGACGTTGATCAAGCTTTATTAACATGGGATTATGTTCAGTGCTTTTTAAAAGGGTATCCATTCACCTTGTGCTCTGAGACACACACCAATAACCTAGAATGCAAAAGTTGTGAAAGCGCGTGCGCACACACACACACACCTCCAACACCATCATCAAATTCACCGTCGGTACAACGGTGGTAGGCCTGATTACCAGCGACGATGACCTGGCAGTGTGGTGCCGGAGCAACAACCGCTCCCTCAACATCAGCAAGACCAAGGAGCTGATCGTGGACCACATCGACAGGGTAGCAGTGAAGCAGGTAGACAGCTTCCAGTTCCTCGGTGTCCAAGACTTAAAATGGTTCAAACACACAAGCACAGTCATGAAGACTCGACAGTGCCTCTTCCCCCTCAGGAGTTTGATCAAGTTTGGCATGGGCCCTTAAAATCCTCAAAAAGTTCTACAGCTGTACCATTGAGAGCATATTGGCTGGCTACATCACTGCTTGGTATGGCAATAGCACCACCCTCAATCGCATGGCGCTACAGAGAGTTGTGCGGACAGCCCAATTCATCACTGGGGCCAAGCTCCCTGCCATCCAGGACCTCTATATCAGGCGGTGTGAAAAGAAGGCCCGGAAAATCATTAAAGACTCCAACCACCCAAGTAATTGACTATTTTCTCCCCTGCCGCACGGCAAGAGATACCGGCGCATCAAGTCTGACACCAACAGGCTCTTGAACAGCTTTTATCCCCAACCAATATGACTGATAAATAGCTAACAAAATACAGTAGCTACACAGACTATCTTGATTTACCTTCTATATAAATGTTTGCACTCTCTCTCTATACACACACTGTCCCTCCATCATTTGCTAACTCACACATAATATACACATACATTTATACTGACTCCACACACACGCTCACATACAGTGCCTTGCAAAATAATTCATCCCCCTTGGCGTTTTTCTTATTTTTTGCATTACAACCTGTAATGTAAATGGATTTTTATTTGGATTTCATGTAATGGACATACACAAAATAGTCCAAATCGGTGAAGTGAAAAAAATAACTTGCTTCAAAAAAATTCTAAATGGAAAAGTGGTGCGTGCATATGTATTCACCCCCTTTGCTATGAAGCCCCTAAATAAGATCTGGTGCAACCAATTACCTTCAGAAGTCACATAATTAGTTAAATAAAGTCCACCTGTGTGCAATCTAAGTGTCACATGATCTCAGTATATATACACAGTACACCTGTTCTGAAACACCACTAAGCAAGGGGCACCACCAAGCAAGTGGCACCATGAAGACCAAGGAGCTCTCCAAACAGGTCAGGGACAAAGTTGTGGAGAAGTACAGATCAGGGTTGGGTTATAAAAAAAATATCAGAAACTTTGAACATCCCACGGAGCACCATTAAATCCATTATTACATTTACATTTTTACATTTTAGTCATTTAGCAGACGCTCTTATCCAGAGCGACTTACAGTAGATTTTATTACATTATTATAATTTTTTTTTACATACTGAGACAAGGATATCCCTACCGGCCAAGAGCAGACGCTCTTATCCAGAGCGACTTACAGTAGAGTGCATACATTTTATTGCATACTATTACATACTGAGACAAGGATATCCCTACCGGCCAAACCCTCCCTAACCCGGACGACGCTATGCCAATTGTGCGTCGCCCCACGGATCTCCCGGTTGCGGCCGGCTGCGACAGAGCCTGGGCGCGAACCCAGCCCAGCCTGGGCGCGAACCCAGAGACTCTGGTGGCGCAGCTAGCACTGCGATGCAGTGCCCTAGACCACTGCACCACCCGGGAGATATGTTATTACATATGTTAAAGAATATGGCACCACAACAAACCAACAGAGGGCCGCCCACCAGGCAAGGAGGGCATTCATCGGAGGCAACAAAGAGACCAAAGATAACCCTGAAGGAGCTGCATAGCTCCACAGCAGAGGTCCATAGGACCACTTTAAGCCATACACTCCACAGAGCTGGGCTTTACAGAAAAGTGGCCAGAAAAAAGCCATTGCTTAAAGAAAAAAAATAAGCAAACACGTTTGGTGTTTGCCAAAAGGCATGTGGGAGACTCCCCAAACATATGGAAGAAGATACTCTGGTCAGATGAGACTAAAATTGAGCTTTTTGGCCATCAAGGAAAACGCTATGTCTGGCGCAAACCCAACACCTCTCATCACCCCGAGAACACCATCCAGTGAAGCATGGTGGTGGCAGCAGCATCATGCTGTGGGGATGTTTTTCCATTGGCAGGGACTGGGAAACTGGTTAGAATTGAAGGAATGATGGATGGCGTTAAATACAGGGAAATTCTTAAGGAAAACCTGTTTCAGTCTTCCAGAGATTTGAGACTGGGACGAAGGTTCACCTTCCAGCAGGACAATGACACTAAGCATACTGCTAAAGCAACACTCGAGTGGTTTAATTTAAATGTCTTGGAATGGCCTAGTCAAAGCCCAGACCTCAATCCAATTGAGAATCTGTGGTATGACTTAAAGATTGCGGTACATCAGCGGAACCCATCCAACTTGAAGGAGCTGGAGCAGTTTTCCTTTGAAGAATGGGCAAGAATTCCAGTGGCTAGATGTGCTAAGCTTATAGAGACATACTCCAAGAGACTTGCAGCAGTAATTGCTGCAAAAGGTGGCTCTACAAAATATTGATTTTGGGGGGGTGAATAGTTATGCACGCTCAAGTTGTTTTTTTGTCTTATTTCTTGTTTGCATCTTCAAAGTGGTAGGCATGTTGTGTAAATCAAATTATACAAACCCCCCAAAAATCTATTTTAATTCCAGGTTGTAAGGCAACAAAATAGGGAAAATGCCAAGTGGGGTGAATACTTTCGCAAGCCACTGTGCAAGCTGCTGATACTCTGTTTTTCATTTAGCATATTCCCCTTACCCCTATACATATCTACCTCCATCACTCCAGTATCCCTGCACATTGTAAATATGGTATTGGAACTTACTTTTTTTTTTCTGTATATAGTATGCTAACTTTATTGTGTATTTCATAGTGTTTTTTCTAGTAATAGATTGTTATTGATTATTTCATTGTTGGAGTTTGAGTTTGCAAGAAAGGCATTTCACTCTAAAGTGGTATCCACTCCTGCATATGCCCCACTTGTGGGAATTTGTTAACACATCATTACAGTTGGAGTACAACTGTAAGACAAGGAGACTCAACAAAATACTATTGAGACACACCCTGGGGGTTTGGAAGAACAACAAAATGCCCAGACTTTGCCTGTCAAGATGTCAGTTCATAGCGTTCAGAGTTCAGAGGTCAAAGTGGGGCCGCTAGGCTTGGGAAACACGACGCTAGTGAACCCAGAGGAATGCAGCAATGAAGGAGGAGTTGGGAGAGTTCTGAAGTCTGTGTCTCTTCCTCTTCCCTCCCTCTCTCTCACTCTTCCCCCCTCCTTCTATCCCGACCCGTGCTGACCCTTCAGGGTAGAAGTGCTAAACTCATCCAACTCCAGCAGAAAAAGGAGAGATAAGAGGGGGGGAAAAAATAATAAGAAAAGCAGAGCAGACACAGTGGAGGGGCTGTGAAAGAGGTATGGAAACAGTGAGTAGCTGCTCCTTCCAGTGTAATCCCCCCTCTCCCTTTCTTTTACCACCCACCCACTCCCACTGCTTCTCTCTGATGCTCTCTCACTCCATCAGTCTCTCTCAAACTCCCTTGTTCCTCCTCATTTTTGTCTCTCCCACTGAAAGGTGTCAGTCTCTGCCTTTTTCACTCTCTAATAGCTTCCTCTGTCCTCCCAGTCTCTCTCCTCCTCTGGCCTGTTCTAGGTGAAACAATGTTGTGCTGCCTGCCTGGTGAACTTTGCACGGCACCCCTGCCCAGCAAAAAAACACTGTTGCCACTGCCAAGGGTGTAGCTTTCTAAGGTCCTGCATTGGGCCATAGTTTGGTTTATTTCTCTTCACACACACAAACAACCCCTCCCCTGCCTACAGCCTTCCATTTTGCCTAAAATATATATTTTTTCCCCTCAACAATTGATTATGATTGAGCACAGAGTGAAGAAAGGTATGGGTCAGGACACAGGCAGGCAGGCAGGCAGATGGACAGAGTGAGAGCGACAGACAGAAAGACACAGAGCAGCAGACAGACAAAATGACAATTTTTACTCAATGCCTTAGTGTGACTTGATCAACCACCATAGTTATGTCGCTCATCAAAAAGGGTGTTTCCTTTGCTCTGAGAATAAACACGTGTTTTTCACATGGGGGCCACTTTTCAAAGGCATGTGTGGTTGGTTCTCTCACTCCCTGAGCTCAGCCCAACTGTCTCCCAGCGGGTCTTGTGCCACAACCCCCATGGACAGTACAGCAGAGACTAGAGACAGTATACCAACCATAACAATAAAATCAGGGTTAAAAGGTACCAAGTCCTTTCTATAGATTATATTTCTATGATACCAAGCCCTCATACTAGGGGTGATCGACTCCAGAATTTTTGACCCTGACTCTTGTCGACTCCCAAAACACGCTGAAATGGCTGCGCATTCACATACACACCACCTCATTATTGCAGAGTCCTACTAGGAATACTAATTGTGTTTTCTAGAGAGGACTGGCATGAGTATGATGCTGCCCATTTGCTTGTCAATTTACAAAAGGCTTATTTTGTTTGAATATATGTAACGGATGTGAAATGGCTAGCTAGTTAGCGGGTACGCGCTACTAGCGTTTCAATCAGTTACGTCACTTGCTCTGAAACCTAGAAGTAGTGTTGCACCTTGCTCTGCAAGGGCCGCGGCCTTTGTGGAGCGATGGGTAACGACGCTTCGTGGGTGACTGTTGTTGATGTGTGCAGAGGGTCCCTGGTTCGAGCCCGGGTATGGGCGAGGGGATGGACTAAAGTTATACTGTTACATATAGAAGGTGATGTGTAGGAACTAGAATTTTTCAGTGTATTTCTGCTGTGCTCGGCCTTGACATCCCATGAGATGATGCAGCGCACTCTACTCTGATAAACCTATTCTTTGCCGTATTATCTAGCCCTATTCGGACAGGACTAGTAATACTAGAGACGTTGGTTATGTCATTATTATCCAAGCATCAGCGTTTTTCCAGAGGACAATTCACACGGGATTCGTTTTTTCCAAACTTAATTTTTTACTCATGGCTAATGACGGAAGCCTGGAGTGGAGGTTTTGATTTCAACGTCATGTCTAAAAACGATAATAGGCTACACAAATAACGCGTGCTTTGCTGACAAATGTATAGGTGTCACCATAATATTTAAATTGAGAAAGTGGGATCATAATCCTTATCTTAGCGATCCATGGTAGACGTCCCTCCTAATAAAAATGCCCCCCGTCCTGCTGATTTGAGCTGCTGAACAGTATTTGCACTTGAGATGCGTTTATGGATGAGAAAGTGAACTTGCCATTGGGAATCGGGGATGCCCTGCTTTGCTATCTATTGCCTAGGTAAACTACTGTATCAACAGCCAGGGTTTAATTAAATAAGCTATAGGCACATATTGGCCTAATTAAACTGACGCATTTGGCAATGTTCACCTTCAATTCAGTGGCACAATGTGGAATAGCTGAGCCATACTAATTAGGAGGCCAGTGGGGTGTAGCAGAATGAGGCAAATCAGCACACAATTGTAGGAGAAGATCCTCCCGCAGCGGAGACGCTTACGGTATTGATGACGTCATCACAGTGGCTACTAGTACTCACCTGCAGCTCACCTCCGCCCTAGTCACACCCCTTTCACCTCCTACGCCGCCCACAGTATTACTCGGCCAACGACTGTATAATCTGAGTCAATGTAGCAGAATTAAATACCCACAAAATAAATTCTGTCGGTGCTAGATTGACTCAGTTTACAGTCTGCTTTGCTGGCTGCCGAGGTTGATGCGGAGAAAGAGGAAGTCAATGAGTGTAGTAGCACATGTGAACTAGTTGACAGGTGAGTGCTAGGCTCTAAGTCATCCTTCCTCAATTCCTCTCCTAAAAACCCATTGGAGAAGAAGGTCAGAGGGGAGGGCCCTTGTGCCTTCTCCAATACAGTTGTGATACAATACAGGAGAAAGGAGGAGGAGAAGATAGGATGCAAGTATTCAAGGAAAGAATAAGTGAGACAAAGCTCTAGTAGCCATCTTGTGATGATGTCACCCGCCCTGAGACCTAAAGTACTGTTTTCCGAGCCCAACCTAGACCATGTTTTTGGTAGGATATTGGACGCTGCTTTCTGGGTATGAAGTGCTGTTGTGGACAGGGGTTGCATCCCAGGTCAGCCATACAGGGATTGTTACTCCCACACCAATGTTCAAGGAGATCAGCTGCAAATCTGTGCAATATCAGACAAAATGAGAGTGGGTGACAACCAAATACAACAGACAAACAGGGAATATTCAATGATCGGGATGAGATCAAGGCTCTGTGCAGGCCTGTCAAGTTCTTCCACACCGATCGACAAACCATTTCTGTATGGATCTCGCTTTGTGCACGGGGGCATTGTCATGCTGAAACAGGAAAGGGCCTTCCCCAAACTGTTGCCACAAAGTTGGAAGCACAGAATAGTCCGGAATCTCATTGTATGCTGTAGCGTTAAGATTTCCCATTTCATGAAGCTCCTGACAAACAGTTGTGCTGACGTTGCTTCCAAAAGGCAGTTTGGAACTCTGTAGTGAGTGTTGCAACCGAGGAAAGACGATTTTTACGCGCTACGCACTTCATCACTCGGCGGCCCGTTCTGTGAGCCTGTGTGGCCTTCCACTTTGCGGCTGATCCGTTGTTGCTCCTAGACATTTCCACTTCGCAATAACAATAACAGCACAGTTGACTGGGGCAGCTCTAGCAGGGCAGAAATTTGACAACTGACTTGTTGGAGGAGAGCGAGAGAGAGATGAGGTGGTCACTGGGCGTGCGCACCAGGCCCATTCTGGACTAGCCAAGTGCCTCCTTTTAATTAAATCAAACTTTGAGACACCAAATGACAGATGGGCTTGGATGCCAATTCAGCAGCTTGGGAAGCACGACTTCCATACAGACCGAAGACAGACAACCACTTCTTCATGTCCATCCAACCAAAATAGTCTCAGAATAATGTTGAGTCATTGTGGGAAATGAATTACAAAAAGTGATTTCTCTAACTGGCTGAGATGAGAGACAGACACCCCCGTCCCCTGTCCCCAGTCTCGGGCCCCATCCACTCAGCTCTGCCTGTTTCCCGTCTGAAGTTTACCTCATGACAGAGCAAAGAGCCGGGTTTATGGGGCCTAAGCCTACTGTCCTGTATTTATCCTGTTAGCGAAACAAACAGGGCCCAGGCGCTACCGGGGGCCTTTTTTATAGTGTGTTGAGTCAACAGGCGACTCGTTCCGTTCTACACAGTGGGTTTTTGTAACGCTTGACTTCACAAAGTGAGGGTTAGCCGTTAGGTGCAGTTAGCCCCCTGGAGGGTTATGCTAATGTTACTGAATGAATGGCAGTGACCAGTTACGATGATGGCCCAGCTTGTAGAAAAGCGCCACGGGAAGAGTTAGTGGTGGCTAACGCCAGCTCCCTCAGAAAAGCTTGCTCAAAAGAGCAACAGGAGGAGTTTAAATCTAGCCGATGGACTGAGAGAAGGGGGGAAAGGCAATGAAAAGTAGCCCAGAGCAAATGTTCCCTCAAAAAAAAATTAAACACTGAGCAAATTTCAGGTCTGCTGAGCGCAAACTTGAACATTGAAAATTCTGTGCAACTTCCGGCGCGTGTTTCCTGTGAACAGTGAGACTGTACCAGCTTTAAGTTAAAGTTTTAACAGTGGCCAAGTAGGCTACTGTGGCTATTTGATCATAATGTGGGCCTACCAGAGTTGCCTCCCATAAAAAACAATGGAGAAAATGCATCCCATAACACTTTAACATGGAAATAGCTGTTCTGTCATTCAGTCTACAGTAGCAGCACGTGTGGTGTTCAATGTAGGCCTATATTTTTTATTTAACTAGGTAAGTCAGTTAAGAACAAATTCCCATTTACAATGACGGCCCGGACGACGCTGGACCAATTGTGCGCCACACTATGGGACTCCCAATCACGTCCGGATGTGATACAGCCTGGATTCGAACCAGGGAATGTAGTGATGCCTCTTGCACTGAGATGCAGTGCCTTAGACTGCTGCGCCACTCGGGAGCCCATGTGCTCTGCCTACAAGAAAATCGCTGGCAGTTACTTTTGCATACTAAGTCTTGCATAGTTTGTTTTGTTTCGGTATGTTCCATTGAAAGTGGCTAATATTGCATTGATTTGAGCATAATTCCCACAGTAGAGCGAAACGTTGATTGTCTTAACTAAAGGGGAAAACTCTAGAAAGTTGAGTGAAGTTCAATCTCATGTTTCTCTAAGCGGGCTGATATTTCATCTGCGCAGCATTCTGAAGGGAGCTGTGCACCCATGCATGCACACAATTTAGAGGGAAAATTGACCCAAAGAGAAAGGGATTTGTCTGTACTTTTCATGTACTCCCCCCCCCCCCATCAACCACAGACAGAGAAAAAAACAACACTTAACTGGGCCATGGCGGGAGAAACAATGCACAGTGCGCGCACCTACACACGAACACACCATTTTCCAGGAGAGGAAAAGCAACGGGCTGAGGGAGGGAAAAACATCCAAAACGTCCAGTTCGGAAAAGGCAATTTGGAAACAAATGTAAGGAAAGCGAAGAACGACAAGTGATGGGGGAGAAATAAAAAGGAAAGAAAAACAGAAAAAAGCCCACACACCCATATCCCTTCCTTCCCGAGTGGACTCTCTAGCTCAGCAGAGAGGAATGCGCTAGCATACCACTGGTCCTAGCTCAAGAATGCGCAGTTTCCGAGCCGGGACCGAGCCACTGCTGCATCCCCAAACCACCGCCGGTTAGACACATAGTTCCTCGTTGAGATCATATGCTCTAAACTACTGGACTAAAAACAGTCACGCACTACAGGTGACATCCATCGTAAACTACCCATGTATGCATATACAGATGAAACGGTGTGAAAATGTCATATCACGATTATAGTGACCAAAATTATCACGGTTATCAGTATTATCGCGTTATTGTTCAAATGTGCTGGAAATTGTTCAAAAAGTACTGATACACTGAAATCATTTCACCAAGTTTTATATTGAAAACCAACAAACAAATAAAATTAGCAGCACTATGCACTTTTGTGTGCATAAACATTCAAATAATAACATTAACATTAAAGATGGCACCATGTGGCCATGAGGTGAAAGTTTCCCTCGTGCAGGTTTTAATGAACACAACCTTAAGCAAATCAAATGTGCATACGAAAGCAACACAAGTAAAGCAATGTGCATGTAAGAACAATACAACCATATGTAAACAAATCAAATGAACAACGCTGATTGTGTGTCCGTTCTCTCCTTCATAACGAATAAGGTGCTGCTGGCCTAACATCCTGTATGTATGCATCTTTGTTCACTTGAGATTGAAATGTAAAAATGTCAGAATATTTACTTTGTCTGGTTTAAGTAGTGATCTGCGAGCGGAGACAATGTGCCCGCTGGCGTTGGACTGGCGTTGAGGTGGACTACAAAGACAGAAGGAAACGCATATATATTTGGAAAGACCTCTCTACAATTCAAAAATCCCCATTCACAGAAAGAGTTATGATAGCGTGGTTAACAAAAGTTGGAGAGAGGTACTTCAGTTCTGCAAAGGCCTTAGGTCTATATATTGTTAATGGTATGACAAGGGGTGATTCATTGGGGAGATTCACATACAGCTCTGTGCTAAGCGACAGTGTGCTGTACTGCTCCATAACTGACATTCCATCTGAACATATTAATGCATTTACAGTCATTCCACAACTTGCCCTGTCAGATTAAATCAGGAACCGTATGTATTCAATCTTCCATATTTGTATATATACAAAAAAGACCAGTGACAAAGCGCATGAGACAGCATTAAACAGCATTATTTGACCATGCTGGTCATTTATGAACATTTGAACATCTTGGCCATGTTCTGTTATAATCTCCACCCGGCACAGCCAGAAGAGGACTGGCCACCCCTCATAGCCTGGTTCCTCTCTAGGTTTCGGCCTTTTTAGGGAGTTTTTCCTAACCCCCATGCTTCTACACCTGCATTGCTTGCTGTTTGGGGTTTTAGGCTGGGTTTCTGTACAGTACTTTGTGACATCAGCTGATGTAAGAAGGGCTATATAAATACATTTGATTTGATTAAACAGCGAAGAAATGTATAACATGCTGAACCTCTTTCAGCACATCAAATTTAGCTTTAGCAAAGAAAATATTAATTTGGCAACATATGAATTCAAACATTTCACAAACTGGCAACACAATTATATTTAAAAAAAATACTAATGTGGGTGGAAAAAAACAAAAAATATTTTCAAAAATGGTTTGACAGTGAATGTAACACTGTCAGGAAAAACCTGAGGCAACTGTCAAATCAAAAACCCCACAGACCAGGATGGGCGTGTAAAATATCACCTGGCCCCCCAAAAATGTAAAAGTTGCTACAAGATAAAAAAAAATGTTTACGCCATCTACTTGTCTAATCAGCTTGAGGAAATTGAAGAGGAAATGAACTCAAACTTGTTTTGGGAACTACGGGGAAAATGTAATGCCTCACATAATAAGAAAAACAAAACCGGCAACACCTGGAAAAACATTTGAAATGTTTATGAAAATCCAGAATGTCAGAAATGTACAGAGACAGAGCAAATTAGTTGATTAATATTTTTTTTTTTAAAGGTAGAAACAACCATTAAAAAGACCAACAACATCCATTGGGTATACCATCACTATAACAGAGCTGAAAGAGAAAATCAAAGCCCTAAAGTGTGGTAACGTCTGTGGGCCAGACAGTATCTGCACTGAGATGGTGACGAAAAGCAGCCCTAAGCTGCAGGAAGCCATACTCAAGCTTTTCAACCTAGTGCTGAATGTAGGAAACTGGAGACAAATTCAACCCTAATAATTATTTTGGTATCTGCGTGACTAGTAAACGAGCGAAGGTTTTTTGAAGCATAATTCATTCGAGGATACAGACCTTCCTTAACAAAAACAGTGTATTAGGTCCATGTCAAATTGGCTTCCTACCAAAACAAAGAACATCTGATCACATCTACACCCTTATCAAAAATCATGTTTATCAAATCCACCAAGAGTAAAATGTTTGCCTGCTTTATTGACTTCAATTCAATTCCATAAAGGAATCTTCCTCGAACTCATCCAAAAGGAAGAACCTACAAAGTTATTAAATCAATGTACAATCAAAATTAATGTGTTAAAATTGGTTAAAAAAAATATATGATTTTTTTCATACAGTGGCGAGATGTCACACTGAGCAGCAAACACTTTTTAATATCTATACCGATGAGCTTCCGAAACAATCTACAGCTCCTGGGCTCCTCCTTAACAACAGATGACCTGTTTTTGTTGACTGCCAACACTGGGCACTGACAGTGAAAATGAGCAAAACAAAAATTATGATTTTCCAAAAGAAAGTCGCATGACAAGGAAATAAATACCGCTTCAACATTGGAGAGGTCAAAATTGAGCACACCACTAATTATACATACCCTGCTCTTAACATCAGTGCATGAGTGTGGTTCGACGTCACTATCAAAACACTGACAGAGAAAGCATGGAGAGCAATAAAGAAAACAAAACCGGACCTGCCAAACTTTTAGCCGTTTTTTATAAGTACGATTTTTTATAAGTACGACTTCAGCGTGGCAGCAGCACCCCCGGCCCCGCGGAACCGCCGACAACACGTGTGCGACACCACCATTGCTCAAATCATAGACAAATGCACCTTTTTTAACCTAATAATGATGTTGGCAGAAGACTGACTCAGTAGAAATGGTTGACTATAGATCACGTGTCAAACTCATTCCACGGAGGGCCGAGTGTCTGCGGGTTTTTCGCTCCACCCTTGTACTTCATTGATGAATTAAGGTCACTAATTAGTATTGAACACCCCTCACCTAGTTACCTAGGTCTTAATTTTAAAGAAAAACCAAAAATCTCCAAACAGTTGGCCCTCCGTGGAATGAGTTTAGACACCCATGCTATAGACTGTTGTGGGTACTTGGTAATTGGCTGCCCCTCAATAGCTAACTAGAAATATATTTAAAATGTACAAATTAGGGGTCTAATCATCAGTCCCAACAGTTAAAACTCTAGACATACAAATTCAGGTAAGTCCCTCCCTGTTTTGTTCCGTTTGCTTCTGTTTAAGAAAAAATGTAACAGATCGGTAGAATGAATACACCTCAGGGTCAATGTTCCCTCAATTTTTTTGGTCACCGAGCAAATTTCAGGTCTGCTGAGCGGAAATACGATGCAACTTCTGTCAAATGTTTACTGTGAACACTGAGGCTGTACCCGCTTTAAGTTACAGTTTTAACAGTGGCTAAGTAGGCTACTGTGGCTATTTGATCATAATGATGGCCTACCAGAGTGGCCTACCATCAAAACATTTATAAATGCATCCCATTGGGCCCTAATCTATGGATTTCACATGACTGGGCAGGGGCGGAGCCATGGGAGGGCCTGGGAGGGCATAGGCCCAGCCAATCAGAATGATTTCCCCCCCCATAAAAAGGGCTTTATTATGCATCTCTGTGCTTTGATCTCAAAACAAGCACATCTACTCTCGACCGCTCATGCATGTCAATGCAAGAGTCCTCCTCCGATGCTCTCTGTGTAAAACAAAATCACAGACTATCGGTAAGTTTTGCATAGATAGATTTGTTTCGGTATGTTGCACTGAAAGGGACTAATATGTTGATTTGATCACAATTCCCACAGTAGAGGGAAATGTTGATAGTGTAAACTAACTAGGAAAACTCTAGTAAAGTTGAGCGAAATTCAAATTCAGGTACGTTCTGTGTCGTTGCTGTACAAGTCTACTTCTGTGAGATAACCATTTTGGTAGATGGTAGCTAGCTAGCTACTTTGCAGCTTTGGACAGTGCAGGCAGACTGTTTTTCCTCAAATGCGGCGGCAGTGAAAGCATTGCTAAAAGCCCATTGCAGACCTGCCAACCTTAAAGAATTTGTATGAGTACCACTTCAGCGCGGCTGCACCGGCCCCACGACGGTGCGTGTACGACACCCACACGGCTTAAATCATAGGCAAATGCACCTTTTTTTAGCCTAAAAATCATGTTGGCAGAAGACTGACTCAGTAGAAATTGTAGGCTATAGACTGTTTTAGGTAGTTGGTAATAGTAGCTAACTAGAAACACATTTAAAATGTACACTCAGGGCCTCCCTAAGATTTTCTGACAAGGTGGTGCTGATGTAGGCCTAAGGTTGGGTCGGTGGGAGTTCGAGGGGGTCAGTCAACTTCCCTGTCAGGAAGATTTTGAAAAATCTCTAACTGCCATTTCCTGTAACCTAGTGTCTTAAATGATATCAAACAATGTAGCCAAGTAAGCCAACACAGAAGTATTGTGTTTGATCCTAAATAAAATTGAGGTGGACTCAATGACACATTCTTCTAGGTTAAATTTAGGGGTAAAGATTATTCTAATTCATCTTATTTTGGATAGTCTAGTGAAAACGTCAACTGGATTCTTAATTTTATTTGGTGTGAAAATGTTGAATAATTAAGTAAATGGGTGCAATGTAGTAGTCCAGTTTACTGTAGGCTATTTGGAATCTGAATCAACTGACTGAACTAGGCCTATACGATCTTATTGCAGATCTCCATCCCGACCTAATCCATCAAGTTAGGTCTGACTACTAGGGTACCATTCATTCAACATGCCTTGTTGCCATTGGTGAACTGACTATTATCACATCATTAGCAGCCTACTGTTGACATACAGCTATATCAAGCGGACAGATCAGGAACTGATTGATTAACATAGGCCTACTACTCTTTAACAGTTTAACATAACTTTCTGTGAAGGACAGTATTAGCGGAACAGCCCCCTATTCCATCCCCTCAGCTGTACGCACTGACCTACTGTAACACAGCATGTTTCCTTGCTCGTCAAAGCGCTATCGCCTACTACTACCATTGCCTAGATCATAGCATGTGTTATCGCTTATGCCTTGATCAACACCGACAGCTTTAATGAATTTTGGTACACCAGAAGTACATTCATTTCCAATGGAATGCTGCCTTTGCATTGCAGCATTGGGTTGCAGAGGCAGTTACAGTGTGTTCTGTATGTGTCAGATTTGCCAAACATAAGCATCATATTGTATGAATAGACGGCTTGACCGAAAATGGTAGCAGAAGGTGAATACTGAACTTTTATTGCACACATATCCAGATGATGATGCGTACCATTTTGAGAAATGATACTGTAGGTGTGATCGAGGCGCAAGTTATAGTAGACTAAACGCTGACATGTCCATGATAGCTATCTAATAACTATAGTTATGCTAGGTAATGGTTTGGCTTATCATGTTCATGTCTATATGGAAGAAGACTGTAGGAGGAAGTGGAGAGGACTCAGGGACAGGTATCCGAGAGAGAGAAGAAGAGGTCTGGGTCAGCAGCTTCAGGCCAGCAGCCTTGGCGCTTCTGCCACATTTTATTTTCTGGATCCATTTATTGTGCCTAGGGCAACGAGTGGCAATTTTACAGCCAGACCCTTTACTACGTCATCTACAAGTGTTGTCGCCACCGGTGCAGCGAGACCCTCTACATCATCCACGAGTATGACCACCACCGGTGCAGCCATGGAAGATGAAATGGAGGAAGCACCTCTGGATCTAGGACCACCTGAGATTATTATGAACCTCACGGAAGTGACCACTGAGGACCTCGTTGAACAGGATGTGGCCGTGGAGACAAACGAGGAGAGAAACAGAGAGAGAAACAACGTCACACCAGGCGTCATCGGAGGTACCAGCCCCCAGATCCACTCAACTAATTTCAGCAGAGGCTCCTCCAAGCCGTCGAGAGGGATGCAGCCCAACCTGATGCTCACAGGGAGGATGAAGAGACCCTCTTTGCTATGAGCCTGGTGCCAACACTGAAGAGGCTGCCTCAGCAAAGAAAAGCAGCAGTCAAGGATAAAATGTATCAGCTGCTTTTCAAAGCCGAGTTCAATGGTAAGTTTTTTCTCTCTCCACATAACAGGTAGTGTCATAAGTGTTGCGGCAGTGATATAAAGTAGGTCATTTTTACATGTAGGCTAATTGGTATTTCAGATCAAAGTATTAATATGAGGCAAATGTATAGCTGTTGTTTCTGGGTTAGAAAATATCCTAAAACAGTTTGCTGTCTAAATATTTGCCTGTCATATTCATCTTTTGATCTGAAATACACATTCCATGAGTAAACAGCAAGTATTACCAACTTTACCACACTGTTCCAATATTTATGCCACTAACTACACTATACAAGCAGTATTTAGTTAATATAACACCATAAAAAGGTGAGATTTATGTTATGTTAAGCTTGTATGTGTTGTTTTTCTCTTCCCTTTCAGAGATTGAGTCAATTTAGCCAACCAGCTCACAGGAAGGACAGGAAGAGGAGAGGAAGGACAGGAAGAGGAGAGGAGTTGTCTGGTTGTTGTTTTGACCTCTCATTGTAATTTTCTTTTCACACGCGTCAGTTCTGTTTAAATTCAGTCAATTCATAAAGTCATTTGTTTCTAAAGTCTTAGGATAGCATTCATTATTAGTGTTACATAGATTTCTGAATTGACAGAATTGAAACTCATACACCGGAGAATTCACAGATTCTCTTGTTGGTCTCTCACAAGACTAAAGGTGAATATATTTATTTCATTGAAAATCAGGGTGTTGAAACTGTTTGTGAAGTTATGTTCCATCGACTGGTCCATGAAGTCCAGGGGCCATGTGTTTGTTTAGCTGTGTTATGGCTACACAGTATTTTCTTTTTTTTCAGAGACAGACACACACACACACCACTCCTCTCTGTACTTCAGATCTCCAGTGCCCTGCCCGCTCTCTCTCTATGGCCATGTCTGAAGTTCCCCTACTACGTCTAGGCTTTATGAGTAGTCCCTGTATCTGTCTGCAGTTGTGCCAAAAATACACGCTCTTGTTGTTCTCTTACAGATTACAGGCTACACATTATTTAATTTTTTACACACACCTCTTTCAATAGTTACATTCTTTTTAAACTTTTTTACAACACACATACCTGTCATGATCTTTCCTGTACTTAAATACTTATTCAATTATGTTTTCATAGTCAGTTGTTTATTAATATCTCATTTAGACTTAATCTGATTATTTCTTCCCTACACCTTTGCAGATCTAAGACAAGATGAAAGTAAAAACACATTCTCTTCCGAATTAGTTTTTTTTCCACCTGTATTTTGTCAGGCCAGTGAACATGGTGGTAAACTGTACTATTTATATGGACCCTAGGTTACCCTTTCCCTTTTATCATACTAACTGTATGTCGTATAACCTTAATTAGTGCTTCCGCTCACCTGATGTACCATGCCAGGTGTGTATAATACTGACGTTAATGGGAGAGGGAAGTGGTTTTTAAGGTGTGGTCTTTACTCCCAAATTTCACTTAAATATAACTTTCAAATGAAGAGACAATGATACATAAAGTAATCTGGGGAAAAAATTCAATTTTATGGACAACGGTGGATTGTTCTTAAAATAACCTTTGTGTTACGGGGCTCTTAAAAGAGCAGTTTCACTCCATGGCATAGTGCCATGGGACTTCACCTGCTGGCGATGAGAAGTAGGTGGTCAGCTTCTCCATCACTTGGAGTGCCTGTCTGGTGGCGTTGTTGGCACCTGCCCTGGTGACATCAGGTAGGTGACAATTTGGCGTGCCCATCTCCATCCGGAGCGGCTCCTGGAATGACCTCCGCAGGTAGTTGTGGAGAACACGTGGCCTTCACGCAGGCATCGACATTTGAGGGGCTAAGACCAAGCACTCTCCGATACATTCTCCACCGGGCTGCCTGAATCCCAAAGGCGCATTCAACAACTAACCTTGCCCTGGACAGTCGTTTGTTAAAGATCCTTACAGGCTTTGGCAATGGCAGCTGGTGTCCAGCCTAGGGCCTCATGAGGTTGGGTCTCAAAGGGAAGGCCTCGTCGCTGACGAAGACGTGGGGAACAGGTCCCAGGTCTTCAGCCCCAGGGAGTGATGCAGGTGGTGGAATCTCCAGGGTGCTATCCTGAAGTGCCTGACCGAAGGCAGAGTCCGGAGGGTCCCGCCATCACTTCCCTTGCCGTAAGCACCAACATCGACAACATGGAAATAGATGGCATCTACTACAGCCAAGAGTACAACTGAATATGTACCCTTGTAGTTGTAGAATTGCGAACCTGAGCACGGTGGAGCCTGGATTACTACACGTTTCCCATCAGTGGAGCCAAGACAATTGCGCGCTATCGACTGTGCCGCAAAAGCATGCTAGCAACAGCAAGCTAGCTAAATAGGACAAATTAGCTAGCAAGTGCAAGCTAGCTAGCTAAATTGCCATAAACGTTTAATGCTTTCGACCTGTCCCCAAATTAATATAATTGGTTCAGTTTTTTTTGATACTTTAATCTTCGTGTCGTTTTCACGTTTGGTGTGGGGGGACAAAATACATTTATGCACGATGGGCCGCACACGCACATCCGGTTTGGGTTCCTTGTCACACATCAGTGGTGTCAACTGACGGACGAGGAAGTGGAGATCTAGAGTGTTTTGGCTCAGCTCCAGCTTCAAACAGTTGATTCAAAAACTACAATGTGCCAACTAGAAGTCTATGTTGGTGCATTTTAGGGTCGTTTTTTGTACCAGTGTAATTTGATCTCAAATTGCGTGCATGGTAGGCAAAATACGTGCAGGTTGGCAGGTCTACAATATGCACATTTAACCCCCCTATTAAAATCTGGCTTAAAATAATTGACTCCATTATCCAACCAATCCTTCTGTATGGCAGTGAAATATCGGGTCCACTATTACAGTCAAAATATACATCACGGGACAAAACACCCACAGAAAAACTCCACCTGGAATTTTGCAAAAACATTGTAAATGTACAAAGAAATTCTACAGAACTTGGAAGGGTTCCTCTTCTACTGCCCAATGAAAAAGGGCATGCAAATTATGGGTGTACCTGCCCAATTAAATGAAGGGTCATACAAGCACAGAGCATTTTGGTCAAAAGTCTCTGCCCAGAGAGTGACCCCTTAACAAAACTGGCCCAAAAACACTAGATTGACATTAACATGAACTATCTGGCCCCAAGGGCAAAACTTAGACAGCTGGAACTGAGTAATAAGAATGCATACATCGACGATTGGCAGAGTGAGGTTGAAGGTCAGAGAAAAACGGAATGCTATCGAACATTGGAAAGAGACTTCACTTTAGCGGAATACTTGTGTAAAAGACCCCAAAACAAAAAGGAAAACCTTATACAGAATTAGTCATCATTGTCTGGCAATTGAAACAGGACGCCTTCAAAAAACACAGCTGGCCAGAGAGAACACACACTATGTCATAACTGAGGGTCAGGAGAGATAGAAAGTGAAGAACACTTTATATTCTTCTTCCCCAAATTCACATTTTAAGAACAATCAAACAAAGAAAATGTATACTTTTGGGGGAAAGGTTTGTTGTGATAGACTTGGCAGCACAATGTCACAACTTGCCACAAGTTTCTTCATGTATTAACATTACAGTATATAGACAATATACAGTGCATTCGGAAAGTAATCAGATCCCTTGACTTTTTCCATATTTTGGTACAGCCTTATTCTAAAATGGATCACATTTTTTCCTCATCAATCTACACACAATACCCCAGAAAGACAAAGCAAAAACTGGTTATGGGGAAAAATAAAACACATTTACATAAGTATTCAGACCCTTTACTTCATACTTTGTTGAAGCACCATTGGGCAGCGATTACAGCCTCGAATCCTCTTGGGTATGATGCTACAAGCTTGGCACACCTGTATTTGGTGAATTTATCCCATTCACTGCACAGCTATTTTCAGGTCTCTACAGTGATGTTCAAATCGGGTTCAAGGTCAGGCTCTGGCTGGGCCACTCAAGTACATTCAGAGCCTTGTCCCGAAACCACTCCTGCATTGTCTTGGCTGTGTGCTTAGGGCCTTTGTGTCCTGTTGGAAGGTGAACCTTCACCCCAGTCTGAGGTCTTGAGTGCACTGGAGCAGGTTTTCATCAAGGATCTCTGTACTTTGATCCGTTCATCTTTCCCTCGATCCTGACTAGTATCCCAGTCCCTGCCCCTGGAAAAACATCCCCACAGCATGATGCCACCACCATGCTTCACCGTCGGGATGGTGCCAGGTTCACTACAAAGTTGAAACTTGGCATTCAGGCCAAAGCGTTCAGTCTTCGTTTCATCAGACCAAAAAATCTTGTTTCTTATGGACTGAGTCCTTTAGGTGCCTTTTGGCAAACTCCAAGCGGGCTGACATGTGCCTTTTACTGAGGAGTGGCTTCCGTCTGGCCACTCTACCATGAAGGCCTAATTGGTGGAGTGGTGCAGAGATGGTTGTCCTTCTGGAAGGTTCTCTCATCTCCACAGAGGAACTCTGTCAGAGTGACCATCAGGTTCTTGGTCACTACCCTGACCAAGGCCCTTCTTCCTCGATCAGTTGGGCCAGGTGGCCAGCTGTAGGAAGTGTCTTGGTGGTTCCAAACTTCTTCCATTTAAGAATGATGGAGGCCACTGTGTTCTTGGGGACCTTCAATGCTGGAGAAAAGATCTGTGCCTCGACACAATCCTGTCTCTGAGCTTAACAGACAATTCCTTTGATCTCATAGTGCATGTTAGAGCAAAAACCAAGCTATCAACTGTGGGACCTTAGATAGACAGGTGTGTGCCTTTTCCAAACCATATCCAATCAATTTTTACCACAGTACCACAATTTAGCACAGGTGGACTCCCATCTACTTGTAGAAACATCTCAAGGATGATCAATGAAAACAAGATGCACCGGCACTCCATTTCGAGTCTCATAGCAAAGGTGGACTGAACACTTACAAATAAAAAAATACATACCTCATTTATGCAATACATTTTTTAACATTTCTAAAAACCTGTTTTTGCTTCCTCATTATGGGGATTGAGGGGAAAAAATGTTTTTAGAATAAGGCGGTAACGTAACAAAATGTGGAAAAAGGGGACTGAATACTTTCCGAATGCACTGTAAATACCACCTATCAATTTCACTTTAACATTTTATTTCTATGAATTAGATTCTGAAAGTTGACCATTATTACATGCTCGCATTAGATATACAACTGAGTGTACAAAACATTAAGAACACTTTCCTAATATTGCTTTGGCAAAATGTTGTTATGTATGCAATTAAAGAATATTGAAAGTGTGTGAGGGAGAGCGAGCGCGAGGGAACGAGAGCAAGCGAGTGGGCTGAATCAGTTCCTAAGCAGCAGCCAGGACTGTCCTCCCGAAAATATCCTAAGTGAGTGAGTGAGTGTGTGTGGGTAGGTATGCACACGTGTGCCTTCACTTTTGTGTGTGTACGTGTGTGTGTGTGTGTGATATATATATATATATATACAGTGGGGAGAACAAGTATTTGATACACTGCCGATTTTGCAGGTTTTCCTACTTACAAAGCATATAGAGGTCTGTAATTTTTATCATAGGTACACTTCAACTGTGAGAGACGGAATCTAAAACAAAAATCCAGAAAATCACATTGTATGATTTTTAAGTAATGAATTTGCATTTTATTGCATGACATAAGTATTTGATACATCAGAAAAGCAGAACTTAATATTTGGTACAGAAACCTTTGTTTGCAATTACAGAGATCATACCTTTCCTGTAGTTCTTGACCAGGTTTGCACACACTGCAGCAGGGATTTTGGCCCACTCCTCTATACAGACCTTCTCCAGATCCTTCAGGTTTTGGGGCTGTCGCTGGGCAATACGGACTTTCAGCTCCCTCCAAAGATTTTCTATTGGGTTCAGGTCTGGAGACTGGCTAGGCCACTCCAGGACCTTGAGATGCTTCTTACGGAGCCACTCCTTAGTTGCCCTGGCTGTGTGTTTCGGGTCGTTGTCATGCTGGAGGACCCAGCCACACCCATCTTCAATGCTCTTACTGAGGGAGGAGGTTGTTGGCCAAGATCTCGCGATACATGGCCCATCCATCCTCCCCTCAATACGGTGCAGTCGTCCTGTCCCCTTTGCAGAAAAGCATCCCCAAAGAATGATGTTTCCACCTCCATGCTTCACGGTTGGTATGGTGTTCTTGGGGTGTTACTCATCCTCTTCTTCCTCCAAACACGGCGAGTGGAGTTTAGACCAAAAAGCTCTATTTGTCTCATTAGACCACATGCCTTCTCCCATTCCTCCTCTGGATCATCCAGATAGTCATTGGCAAACTTCAGACGGGCCTGGACATGCGCTGGCTTGAGCAGGGGACCTTGCGTGCGCTGCAGGATTTAATCCATGACGGCGTAGTGTGTTACTAATGAATTTCTTTGAGACTGTGGTCCCAGCTCTCTTCAGGTCATTGACCAGGTCCTCCGTGTAGTTCTGGGCTCATCCCTCACCTTCCTCATGATCATTGATGCCCACGAGGTGAGATCTTGCATGGAGCCCCAGACCGAGGGTGATTGACCGTCATCTTGAACTTCTTCCATTTTCTAATAATTGCGCCAACAGTTGTTGCCTTCTCACCAAGCTGCTTGCCTATTGTCCTGTAGCACATCCCAGCTTGTGCAGGTCTACAATTGTATCCCTGATGTCCTTACACAGCTCTCTGGTCTTGGCCATTGTGGAGAGGTTGGAGTCTGTTGGATTGAGTGTGTGGACAGGTGTCTTTTATACAGGTAACGAGTTCAAACTGGTGCAGTTAATACAGGTAATGAGTGGAGAACAGGAGGGCTTCTTAAAGAAAAACTAACAGGTCTGTGAGAGCCGGAATTTTACTGGTTGGTAGGTGATCAAATACTTATGTCATGCAATAAAATGCAAATTCATTACTTAAAAATCATACAATGTGATTTTCTGGATTTTTGTTTTACATTCCGTCTCTCACAGTTGAAGTGTACCTATGATAAAAATTACAGACCTCTACATGCTTTGTAGTAGTAGGAAAACCTGCAAAATCGGCAGTGTATCAAATACTTGTTCTCCCACTGTATATATATAAAACATACATACACACAGTTGAAGTCGAACGTTTACATACACCTTAGCCACATATATTTAAACTCAGTTTTTCACAAATTCCTGACATTTAATCATAGTAAGAATTCCTGTCTTAGGTCAGTTAGGATACCCCTTTATGTTAAGAATGTGAAATGCAGAATAATAGTAGAGAGAATGATTTATTTCACCTTTTATTTCTTTCATCACATTCCCAGTGGGTCAGAAGTTTACATCACTCAATTTATTTACTAGCATTGCCTTTAAATTGTTTAACTTGGGTCAAACGTTCAGGCTAGCCGTCCACAAGCTTCCCACAATAAGTTGGGTGAATTTTGGCCATTCCTCCTGACAGAGCTGGTGTAACTGAGTCAGGTTTGTAGGCCTCCTTGCTCGCAACGCTTTTTCAGTTTCTGCCCACAAATTTTCTATAGGATTGAGGTCAGGGTTTGTGATGGCGATTCCAATACCTTGACTTTGTTGTCCTTTAGGCCATTTTGCCACAACTTTGGAAGTATGCTTGGGGTCATTGTCCATTTGGAAGACCAATTTGCGACCAAGCTTTAACTTCCTGACTGATGTCTGAAGATGTTGCTTCAATATATCCACATCATTTTCCTCCTCATGATGCCACCTATTTTGTGAAGTGCACCAGGCCATCCTGCAGCAAAGCACCCCCACAACATGATGCTGCCATCCCTGTGCTTCACGGTTGGGATGGTGTTGTTTGGCTTGCAAGCCTCCCCCTTTTCCTCCAAACATAACAATGGTCATTATGGCCAAACAGTTCTATTTTTGTTTCATCAGACCAGAGAACATTTCTCCAAAAAGTATGATCTTTGTCCCCATGTGCAGTTGCAAACTGTAGTCTGGCTTTTTTATGGCGGTTTTGGAGAAGTGGCTTCTTCCTTGCTGAGCGGCCTTTCAGGTTATGTCGATATAGGACTCGTTTGACTGTGGATATAGATACTTTGTACCTGTTGTTTCCTCCAGCATCTTCACAAGGCCCTTTGCTGTTGTTCTGGGATTGATTTGCACTTTTCGCACCAAAGTACGTTCATCTCTACGAGACAGAACGCGTCTCCTTCCTGAGCGGTATGATGGCTGCGTGCTCCCATGGTGTTTATACTTGCGTACTATTGTTTGTACAGATGAACGTGGTACCTTCAGGCGTTTGGAAACTGCTCCCAAGGATGAACCAGACTTGTGGAGGTCTACAAAAAATGTTTCTGACGCCTTGGCTGATTTCTTTTGATTTTCTCACGATGTCAAGCAGAGGCACAGTCAACTTAGTGCATGTAAACTTCTGAGCCACTGGAATTGGGATACAGTGAATCATAAGTGAAATAATGTCCGTAAACAGTAATGTTGGAAAAATTACTTGTGTCATGTACAAAGTAGATGTCCTAACCGACTTGCCAAAACTATAGTTTGTTAACAAGAAACGTGTTGAGTGGTTGAAAAACGAGTTTTAATGACTCCAACCTAAGTGTATGTAAACTTTCAACTGTATATATATATATATATGTGTGTGTGTGCTCATCCCCCACCCACCCCGGTCCAAAACCAGGGCCTCACATCCGGGTGAAAGGTGAGGAAGGAGGGGGTGGGAAAAGGTGATGGAGAGCGAGAAGACATGGGAAAGGGGAAGAAGACAGAATGAAAGAGGTTAAAAAGGGACAGGAGAGAGAGAACAAGATGGAGCTGGAGGGACGGAAAGACTATGGTAGAAACGAGAAAGAGTGAACAAAAAAGGGAGAGAAAGGAAGTGAGGAAGACCAAGAGAGGAGGAGAACAGAGAGAAGACTTGCAGCCCTGGCCCAGGCAGCCAGGCTGAAGGCCTCAGCCCTGCCAAACCCATCTGTCACAAAGGTTATGATTAGCCGGACAGGGCCCTTTCTATGTAACACACACAGAGAGAGAGAGAGCGAGAAGCGAGAGAGGCCGACCATTTGCGAAATAGAGGTAGAGATTGTGAGAAAGGGGAGCAAAGAGGGAGACCAAGAGAGAGAGTGAGAGAGAAACATGACAGCTCTTCAAGCACTGCCTTGCAGCAAGACGCAGGTGTCATTCAATCATTCAACAACGGAAACAGGCACATTGACAATACGTGCTTGGCTGTGTGGAAGAGCTCATAAGCCGAGCAGGAAGCCATAAGGCATAGCTACCTTAGTCACACAATGGGGACGGGACGCATACCTTTCCACAGCATTATAACCTTCTATATGTTGGCTGCATCCGCATAACAGAATAAAAAATTAGGGTGCTCAAATGAACACGCTAAAAAGTTATTCTCATATATGCATCACTGTTGAGGCTCTCTTTGTTCCACTGGGAGCTAAAAGGAATAAGTGAAGTAACTTAACTCTTATCCGCCTCTTGTTAAGAGAACAGTCGAGCCAAATTAAGAGTGTACGTGTGTTGGCACCGTCACTGCAAGTGTGTGTGTGTGTGTGTGTGTTTCCCTTCTTGAAGTTCCATTTATATTTATGACCTCTAATCCTGTTCCGGGTGTCGGAAGTAGTAGCGTCGGGCTATCTATTTAGTTCAGCTGGACTTACAACAAAGTGGGAAACACCTGCTTCTGTCAGTAGCCCTTGAGCCGGCAGGCCTGCGTCCTCTCTCTTGCTCTCTGTGTGCAAGTGAGTGAGTGCGTTCTCTGGGTTTGTGTCTCCGTGTGTGTGTGGTCTTCTATTGTTCATACAGTCACGATCTACAAACTTTCACGACACGCTTCCCACACAGGAAACGGAAACGCGTCATTGCTACCTAAAAGTAGTATCCATGTACGTAAAAGTGTGCTACATCCTTTTCCCCCGTCACATTTCTGACTGGAGTGCTTTTCCAGAGAGTGACAACGCACATGATGCTATGCATGTGTCCATTAGCGTAGTGGTGCCTGGAGAAGTGGGTCAACTCAAATTTTGCCAAAAATGTTCCATGAGTTGGGATTATGGTGCATTGTTTACCTAGCTACCTGTCTTAACAAAAGACTCCACTATGCAAGTTACCATTTCGGGTGCGTTCGTAAATTCAGTCTGGCCATCTACTCCGATTTCAGAGCACTCGTCTGAGTGTGCCAGAGCGCAGAATAACTGATGAATTTACAAATGCTCAACACCCGTTGAATATGGACAGTGTCAGTAAACTTCAGCAAAGAAGCATAATTAAATTGTTGCCAGTAGCACAGTTACAATCACCAACACTCTGGATAACTTGAAAACAGACTAACCAGTCTTGCTTGGGCGAGTAAAATGGTCAGAGTTTGGGTGGGGGCTAAAGCTTAAGAGGGTATGAACGATGCTGAATAGGGGTAGACAAAGAAGAGCTTTCCAGTAGATACCAAAACATTCAATGGTCACTTTCTCAAAAGTGAGTTTGCAAGTTAATCAACTTTCAAAGCAGAATTATTTTCCCACTGTTCCTCAAATGGAGTGTATGATATACCATTTTATAGCGCTGTCTCTCTGCTTTTATACAATGTAAAAAACACAACTTGCTACACAAGACCGAATTAAGGTGGTCGGTCACAATTGGGTTGAGGTCGGGTGATTGTGGAGGACAGATCATCTGATGCAGCACTCCATCACTCTCCTTCTTGGTCAAATAGCCTTTACACAGTTGGGTCATTGTCCTGTTGAAAAACAAAAAGGTAGTCCCACTAAGCGCAAACCAGATGGAATGGCGTATCTCTGCAGAATGCTGTGGTAGCAATGCTGGTTAAGGACTCCCGAGCGGTCTAAGGCACTGCATCTCAGTGCAAGAGGTGTCACTACAGTCCCTGGCTCGAAACCAGGCTGTATCACACCCGGCCGTGATTGGATGTCCCATAGGGCGGCGCACAATTGGCCCAGCGTCGTCCAGGTTTGGCCAGGGTAGGCCGTCATTGTAAATAAGAATTTGTTCTTAACTGACTTGCCTAGTTAAAAAAAATTAAAAAAAATAAAGTGTGCCTTGAATTCTAAAGAATCACTGACAGTATCACCAGCAAAGCACCCCCACATGGAGGTTGGAACCTAAATTCTCCAATTTGGACTCAACAGACCAAAGGACAGATTCCCACCGGTCTAATGTCAATTGCTCATGTTTCTGGGCCCAAACAAGTCTCTTCTTGTTAATGGTGTCCTTAAGTAGTGGTTTCTTTGCAGCACTTGAACCATGAAAGCCTGATTCACGCAGTCTCCTCTGAACAGATGTGTCTTACTTGAACTCTGTGAAGCATTTCTTTGGGCTGCAATTTCTGAGGCTCGTAACGAGGGAAGCACGATATATCGGTGAACATATCGGAATCGGCCGATATCTAGTTTAACGCCCCGATGTGCAAAACCGATGTCAAAGCTGACGTGCATATCTATATAACGTAGGTACAGTTGAAGTCGGAAGTTTACATACACCTTAGACAAATACATTTAAACTCAGTTTTTCACAATTCCTGACATTTAATCCTAGTAAAAATTCCCTGTCTTAGGTCAGTTAGGATCACCACTTTATTTAAAAAATGTGAAATGTCAGAATAATAGTAGAGAGAATGATTTATTTCAGCTTTCATTTCTTTCATCACAGTCCAGTGGGACAGAAGTTTACATACACTCAATTAGTATTTGGTAGCATTGCCTTTAAATTGTTTAACTTGGGTCAAACATTCCACAAGCTTCCCACAATAAGTTGGGTGGATTTTGGCCAATTCCTCCTGACAGAGCTGGTGTAACTGAGTCAGGTTTGTAGGCCTCCTTGCTCGCACATGCTTTTTCAGTTCTGCCCACAAATTTGAGATAGGATTGAGGTCAGGGCTTTGTGATGGCCACTCCAATTCCTTGACTTTGTTGTCCTTAAGCCATTTTGCCACAACTTTGGAAGTATACTTGGTGTCATTGTCCATTTGGAAGACCAAGCTTTAACTTCCTGACTGATGTCTTGAGATGTTGCTTCAATATATCCACATACTTTTCCTGTCTCATGATGCCATCTATTTTGTGAAGTGCACCAGCCCCTCCTGCAGCAAAGCACCCCCACAACATGATGCTGCCCACCCCTGTGCTTCACGGTTGAGATGGTGTAATTCGGCTTGCAAGCATCCCCCTTTTTCCTCCAAACATAAATGGGCATTATGGCCAAACAGTTCTATTTTGGTTTCATCAGACCAAAGAACATTTCTCCCAAAATTACAATCTTTGTCCCCATGTGCAGTTGCAAACGGCTTTTTTTATGGCGGTTTTGGAGCAGTGGCTTCTTCCTTGCTGAGTGGGACAGAATGCGTCACCTTCCTGAGCGGTATGATGGCTGCGTGGTCCCATGGTGTTTATACTTGGGTACTACTGTTTGTAAAGATGAATGTGGTACATTCAGATGTTTGGAAATTGCTCCCAAGGATGAACCAGACTTGTGGAGGTCTACAATTCTTTTTCTGAGGTCTTGGCTGATTACTTTTGATTTTTCCATGATGTCAAGCAAAGAGGCATTGAGTTTGAAGGAAGGCCTTGAAAAACATCCACAGGTACACCTCCAATTGACTCAAATGATGTCAATTAGCCTATCAGAAGCTTCAAAGCCATGACATAATTTTCTGGAATTTTCCAAGTTGTTTAAAGGCACAGGCAACTTAGTGTATGTAAACTTCTGACCCACTGGAATTGTGATACAGTGAAATATAAGTGAAATAATCTGTCTGTAAACAATTGTTGGAAAAATTACTTGTGTCTTGCAAAGTAGATGTCCTCACTGACTTGCCAAAACTATAGTTTGTTAATAAGAAATGTATGGAGTGGTTGAAAAACAAGTTTTAATGACTCCAACCTAAGTGTATGTATGTATGCATGTATGTAACTTCCCACTTCAACTGGATATGACGCAATGACGCCACATAAAAATATACACTATGTGCAACACAGCATTCCTAAACTAGCCCACTAGCCCATCTGCTGTGCGGATCGAGAAGTCAACAAGTCGAGCAGTCATTTGAAAGAGTAACAAAACTTCAGCGAGACAACTCAAAGGCGAAATCCATTAAAGCCAAGATAATGGTATTCATTGCCCTTGACAGTCAACCGTTCTCTTTCGTGGGTGATGTTAGCTTTCGCAACAGGTCGAGCACCGGTACACACTGCCAAGTGCGCTATTTTTCAGATGTTTCCCTACCGGAAACATCTGAAATAGTATCACTGCTATTAGCTTCACAACATACATACTATGGAACGTCATTTGGGTCTTTGCGTGTCAAAAAAGATGCAGTAGCACTGTCAAAGCTGTCCCAAAAAAGTTTGCAAACAAGGAAGCACCGGCCACGAACGATGTGTTTACAATACCGCGTTGGTAATAAAGCATATTTGTTCAACCGCAACTTCTGGGGAAGCTAGCTTTAGCTTGGTACCTAGCTGGCACCAATACAACCAACCTGAAAGCAATGACCAGTAGAACCTGCAGTCATTTTCATTATTCTTAGCAATGATTTAGGAATCCTTGTGAGTAAGTATTAGCTAGGTTGTCACTTGTTGTTCACCTATTGAAATTGAACTTCAGTTCATTAAAATAAATAGCGAGTCAGCAACTTAACCCTGTTGCCCAAAGCTAACGTTATAAGCAGCCAGCTAGCTTCATCTGGCTAGTGAGGCTCGACCACACCGGGTTGTGTGTTGTGAAGCTAGCCACAATAAGGATTAGGCACAATCGTGGAATTTGCGGTTTGCCTTCAAAATAAAAGTATGTCATTGACAGTAATGCAAATGAATACAAATATAATTATGCCATACTTTTGTTTTGAAGGCTTACAGCAACGTCCACTATTATGGCTAACCCTTATTGTGGCTAGCTTCACATAGATGGGTCCGACCACCATTAACCAAATAAGAACCGTCTTATAAATTAGGGTTATTTTAGATGACACCTAGCTATATAGTTAGCTAGCTAACTATAGCTACTGAAACAGATGTCGTGTTATTTGATGTGTATCTGCTCTGACACGCAAAGACCCAAACGACGTTCCATAGAAATCCTGGTTGAGAATGAAGTGTAGTGTGTGTGTAACCTTCATTTAACTAGGCAAGTCAGTTAAGAACAAATTCTCATTTACAATGACGGCCCGGACGACACTGGACTAATTGTGCGCCACACTATGGGACTCCCAATCACGGCCGGAAGTTATACAGCCTGGCTTTGAACCAGGGACTGTAGTGACACCTCTTGCACTGAGCTGCAGTGCCTTAGACCGCTGCGTCCATGTGTGTGTGTGTTAACTATTTAACTGTACTAGAATGCTTAAAAGTCGCAATTCAACAGCTCAGACACGAGAGGTATGTGGCAGGGTCTACAGTCAATCACGGACTACAAAAGAAAAACCAGCCCCATCGAGGACCACGATGTCTTGCTCCCAGACAGACTAACAACTTCTTTGCTCGCTTTGAGGACAATACAGTGCCACTGACAAGGCCCGCTACCAAAACCTGCGGGCTTCTCCTTCACTGCAGCCAACGTGAGTAAAACATTTAAACGTGTTAACCCCCTGCAAGGCTGCAGGCCCAGACGGCATCCCCAACCGTGTCCTCAGAGCATGCGCAGACCAGCTGGCTGGTGTGTTTACGGACATATTCAATCAATCCCTATCCCAGTCTGCTGTTCCCACATGCTTCAAGAGGGCCACCATTGTTCCTGTTCCCAAGAAAACTAAGGTAACTGAGCTAAATGACTATCGCCCCGTAGCACTCACTTCCGTCATCATGAAGTGCTTTGAGAGACTAGTCAAGGACCATATCACCTCCACACTACCTGACACCCTAGACCCACTCCAATTTGCTTACCGCCCCAATAGGTCCACAGACGACGCAATCACACTGCCCTAACAAATTTGGACAAGAGGAATACCTATGTAAGAATGCTGTTCATCAATTACAGCTCAGCATTTAACACCATAGTACCCTCCAAACTCGTCATTAAGCTCGAGACCCTGGGTCTCGACCCCACCCTGTGCAACTGGGTCCTGGACTTCCTGACGGGCCGCCCCCAGGTGGTGAGGGTAGGTAACAACATCTCCACCCCGCTGATCCTCAACACTGGGGCACCACAAGAGTGCGTTCTCAGCCCTCTCCTGTACTCCCTGTTCACCCACGACTGCGTGGCCATGCACGCCTCCAACTCAATCATCAAGTTTGCAGACAACACTATAGTGGTAGGCTTGATTACCAACAACGACGAGACGGCCTACATGGAGGAGGCGAGGGCCCTAGGAGTGTGGTGTCAGGAAAATAACCTCACACTCAATGTCAACAAAACAAAGGAGATGATCGTGGACTTCAGGAAACAGCAGAGGGAGCAGCCCCCTATCCACATCGACGGGACAGTAGTGCAGAGGGTGGAAAGTTAAGTTCCTCTGTGTACACATCACGGACAAACTGAAATGGTCCACCCACACAGACAGCGTGGTGAAGAAGGCGCAGCAGCGCTTCTTCAACCTCAGGAGGCTGAAGAAATTCGGCTTGTCACCAAAAACACTCAAACTTTTACAGATGCATAATCGAGAGCATCCTGTCGGGCTGTATCACTGGCTGGTACAGCAACTGCTCTGCCTATAACCGTAAGGCTCTCCAGAGGGTAGTGAGGTCTGCACAACGCATCACCGGGGGCAAACTACCTGCCCTCCAGGACACCTACACCACCCGATGTCACAGGAAGGCCAAAAAGATCATCAATGACAACAACTACCCGAGCCACTGCCTGTTCACCCCGCTATCATCCATAAGGCGAGGTCAGTACAGGTGCATCAAAGGGAGGACCGAGAGACTGAAAAACAGCTTCTATCTCAAGGCCATCAGACTGTTAAACAGCCACCACTAACATTGAGTGGCTGCTGCCAACATACTGACTCAACTCCAGCTCACTTCAATAATGGAAAAATTGATGTAATAAATGTATCACTAGCTACTTTAAACAATTTCAATTTATATAATGGTTACATACCCTACATTACTCATCTCATATGCATCTACTGTATCTTGCCTATGCCGTTCGGCCATCACTCATTCATATATTTTTATGTACATATTCCTTCCTTTACACTTGTGTGTGTATATAAGGTAGTTGTGAAATTGTTAGGTTAGATTACTTGTTAGATATTACTGCATGGCTGGAACTAGAAGCACAAGCATTTCGCTACCCTCGCATTAACATCTGCTAACCATGTGTATGTGACAAATCAAATTTTATTTAATTTTAAAAGGCTGCTAAAATTGTAAATAATCGGTATATTTGGCAAGGAAAATATTGGATATCGGTTTCAGCCAACAAATTCATATCGGTGCATCACTACTGGTAACTCTAATGAACTTATCCTCTGCAGCAGAGGTAACTCTGGGTCTTCCTTTCCTGTGGCGGTCCTCATGCGAGCCAGTGTCATCATAGTGCTTGATGGTCTTTGCGACTGCACTTGAAGAAAATGTTCCAGACTGACTGACCTTCATGACTTAAAGTAATGATGGACTGTCATTTCCATTAGCTTATTTGAGCTGTTCTTGCCATAATATGGGCTTGGTCTTTTACCAAATAGGGCCATCTTCTGTGTACCACCCCTACCTTGTCACAACACAACTGATTGGCTCAAACGCATTAAAGAAATTCCACAAATTAAACTTTTAACAAGGCACACCTGTTGATTGAAAAGCATTCCAGGTGACTACCTCATGAAGCTGGTTGGAGAGAATGCCAAGAGTGTGCAAAGCTTTCATCAAGGCAAAGCTTGGCTACTTTGAAGAATCTCAAATATAAAATATTTTGATTTGTTTCACTTTTTGTGGTTATTACATCATTCCATATGTGTTATTTCATAGTTTTGATGTCTTCACTATTATTTTACAATGTAGAAAATAGTAAAAATAAAGAAAAACCCTTAAATGACGAGGTGTCCAAACTTTTGACTGGTACTGTGTGTGTGTATGTATGTATCCCCCCAAAAATCGAAATCGTGTAAAGCAGCTGCCCAAAAACACTAGACTCCTCATCCTGGACAGACAGCTGACTGAGTTGCACACTCGGTTCCAGGAGGATCAATATGGAATGATGAGAGCAGCAGCGGCCTGTTTGCCAGGGTCTAAGACTTTTGCACTAACATAATCACTGCTTGCCCCATGTGATCATGTGTCAAAAGCGGGGGAGGGGGAGGTCAGGAATTCCCATCACTTAAAGTTCTAGACAGCTTTTTTGTTTTTACAGCTTCTTTATGACATATACATACATTTAACATAAAGTTCACATTTACCCTGTGTTGTGTGTTAAATTATGCAACGTACACTAATTCACTTAAATATGTTGGGCATTGGTATAGCAAAGGTTATATGCAGGTATACACTGTATACCCACTTTCTTTCCGTGCACATTGCATTTACTCACTTCTCACCGAATCTTATCAAAGTAGTATATTGGAGGTATACGCCATATCAATTATGTAGTACAAGAGAAATCATGTACAAAGTAGCCTACACAATTCCCATGAAATATTTGTCAGTATGGGTTTGAAAAGTGCGAGTGAAACCATAGCATATGCGTATATTATTCAGCACCACACAGGCAGGTAATGCGGCTTGGCCGGTGCTGGCTGAGCACATCAAAGTCGGATCAAAGATTTCAGCACCGGACAGCTCCGCACTCCACTCTGTTCTCGGACTCCTGAATTCATAACGAGAATTGTACATTTATTCCCAAGTCTCATGAGTTCTACAGTTTTAGCCTAGCCGCTTTATTTTGCTTCTCAATAGAAGAGCTTTAGGGACGTGCTATGAGGTTTAGGCCAGGGCCCTGACTCGATCCGGTAGCGATCACCATTTCCCCTATAGGCAAAATAGCCTAGGCCTGCAGAAATCATGTGGCAAAGACTTTAGCCTAGTAAAGTCCTACAACAATAGTAATATGTGGAAACCGTGGTGTATGGAATTTAATATAGCCTAAACCTTTTTTTGTAAACCATAAATATCCTCTAGCATAACGCACAATACAGAGATGAATCAGCAACGACTAGCATCCAAGCCTTCAGCTGCTGTGAAGTTAGGAACTCCGAGTATCCTGTTCTCATGTATTGCACCACCACAAAAAAAGCGGTTCCTTTTCTTACCTCTGCGCTTATCTGCCTAACATATCAGCCATAAGGGCTAGGCCTGTTATTTCATTCTGGATACCATGGCGGATGTATTTCGCATTTACATTATTTTAGGTAACTACATTTTTCACACACGGTGACTTTCATTTGCCAGACAGGCCGTTTGGGAAATCTTTGCCCAATGTAGAGTATTACCCACTTCTCCATGCTACACAACTACACCACTGATGTCTGGGTACTAAATGTTGCCCCAGTCACTTTTACTCAGGCACAGCCACGTACTAATTTCTACCTGCGCCTCTGCTATAACGGTGTTTCTTTTAGCTCACCTAGCTATAGCAAGCACACCTGTAGTCGTTTTGTTTGGAACACAGCCCTGCATCCCCACCATCACACAATTACTGTTCACACAATCCAAAAACAGCCCATTAGAAAATCGCAATCTGGGTCAGGTGGGCATCATGACCAGCTACATTATAAAATATGATCTTATTGGGTTAGGCTTTCACAGGGCAATTCAATGAAACAGATCGTAATTTTGGTGCGCATAGAAAGGCCGTGCATTCGGGTGCATTCTCCTCAGCGAATTTTCTTCACAATAGACAAAAATAAGCTCATTGTTTTCAGAACAACACAGGGTATGACGCCATGTCATCTTGGAACTGTAAATCAAACCGTGATAAACGCTGACACCGTATATAACATGAGTTTCATGATATGGAAATTTGGCTTGCATGTATGACATCAAAGCGGTATTCATTAGAATCCTCAACGTCTCATCTTTCACAACAGATAGAGTCCTCTTAATTTACATAATTTCCCACTCAGACAAACAAAAAAATTGCAAGTTGCCCACTTAGCGGGAGGGATGGAGGCAACCTCTTTTCACGTGCTCAAATTCAGAACGGCTTTCAGTCAAAACCCATACAGTGCTGTGAAGCAAAGAGCCTGAGCTCTGTAATTTATAGCATGTTTCTGTACATTTTCAACCCGTATAGGGGTACAAGTGTAAAGGGCAACGACTTCTTCTCCAGTGCGTTTTCAGAAAGGCGGCGAGAGGATGTAAGGAATCAAGAAACAATGAGAAAGAGCCAAAGTCAACTCATTTGTATGTATTATGGATCCCCATTAGCTGCTGGCAAAGCAGAAGCTACTCTTCCTGGGGTCCAGCAAAATTAAGACAGTTTAATTAAATTAAGACAGCAAAATTAAGACAATTTTAAAACATTACATTCACAGATTTCACAACACACTGTGTGTCCTCACGCCCCTACTCAGGCCCCCACTATCACATATCTACCAAATCCATGTGTATGTATAGTGCATATGTTATCGTGTGTGTGTGCCAATGTTTGTGTTGCTTCACAGTCCCCGCTGTTACATAAGGTGTTTTTTTAATCTGTTTTTTTAAATCAAATTTTACTGCTCGAGTCAGTTACTTGATGTGGAATAGAGTTCCATGTAGTCATGGCTCTATGTAGTACTGTGTGCCTTCCATAGTCCATTCTGGACTTTGGAACTGTGAAGAGACTTGTGGCATGTCTTGTGGGGTATCATATCCTCTGCTCTCCCCACTCCTGTCCACCGTCACCACTAAAATTCACATAGATCACTTCATTACTCCATTTTGTTTACAAAGCTCTGCTGAAAAAAACATCCAACCTACCTGACTTCACTGTTAAAATGTAAAAATATGACACACCAAGCCCGTTCACAGGGATTGTTAACTCTCACGGTTGCACTAGTCCGAACCAATCTAGGTAAATCTGCCTTCAGTTTTAGTGTCCCCCATTTTTTGGAATAGACTACAAAACTAGATCTTGACTCTCTGGTGGATCTAGGGTAGTTTAGGACTTTAATGTCGAATGTGTTGTATAGTTGTATTTGTGGTGATTGAAGCTGTAGTGTTGATTCTGTAATTTGTAGTTTATTATATTCGATTTTTAGTGATCATTTCAAATTGTTGTATTGCTGTCCAAAGGGCACAATTGTGAATGAGACCGTGGTCTCAATGGGTTCCCCTGAAAAATACAGTTAAATAAAAAAAATTAAACCCCTGGCAATGTGGAGGAGGGTCTAGAGCTGAGCCGTAGTAACCAAACAAGTCTGTGCGGTGACTGTAAAATCAATAAGATAGGGGGGAGACGCACTCCCTGACTGCAATTCTAGTCTACAGTACCTGTTGGAAGCTGCCCCTTTGGCGTACTACGTACTTGTGTGGCTCAAAATGTCATAGTCGCAGCTATGCCCGGAATGTGAGCCTGAAGTCTGGTCCGATTGGAGAAGCCCCAGAGCTCTATTTAAGGAAATGGCTGGGGCCCATTCCGCCTACACTCTGTACCTCGACTAGCTCCCTTTCTCAATCATTTGGAGAAGAATTATCATTATTTTCCTCTCTGGAAGAAAGCTTGATTTCCGTACCTGCTGAGACCAGAGAAAGTTAAAGTAGTCGGATTCCTCCGCTGAGGTTAGATAACCACGCAGGTCGGTCTGTGTGTGTGTGTGCTCACCACAGGAGGTTGGTGGTACCTTAATTGGGGAGGATGGGCTCATGGTAACAGCTGGAGCGGAACGGTATCAAATACGTTAAACACATGGTTTGATGCCATTCCAATCGCTCCGTTCCAGACATTATTATGAGCAGTCTTTGACAGATGTTCCCTTTCAAGGGCTGGCTACTGTGGCATTACCCAGTGTTTCCCCTATATTCATTTAGCAGCGGCTGAAAAATTGTTGCCGCCACTCCAAAAAAATGAACACAATTTCAGTGTAAACTTAAACGACTAAAACCAGATATACAGTATGTAGAACATTTTATGGAGCTGTATATATTTTTTTATGAGATCATCTTTGTGAACAAACAATCACCAATTAGAGCTAGACAGTCATGGAAAATCTAAAATTTTGCTTCAGGACAAGCTAAATCCCTTCTTCACCCGCTTTGAGGAGAACACAGTGCCACCGAAGCGGCCCACTAGCAAGGACTGTAGGCTCTCCGTCTCCGCGGCCGCCGTGAGTAAAACATGTAACATTTAAGTGCGTTACCCCTCGCAAGGCTGCCGGCCCAGACGGCATCCCTAGCCGCGTCCTTAGAGCATGCACAGACCAGCTGACTGGAGTGTTTACGGACACATTCAATCTTCTGCTGTCACCCACTTGCTTCAGGATGTCCACCATTGTTCCTGTACCCAAGAAAGCAAATGTAACTGAACTAAATGACTATTGCCCCATAGCACTCACTTCTGTCATCATGAACTGCTTTGAGAGGCTAGTTCAGGATCATATCACTTCCACCTTACCTGACACCCTAAACCCACTTCAATTTGCTTACCGCCCCAATAGATCCACAGATGATGCAAATCGCCATAACACTTCACACTGCCCTATCCCATCTGGACAAGAAGAATACCGATTGAAGAACGCAGTTTTTTTTTACTACAGCTCAGCATTCAACATCATAGTCCCCTGAAGCTCATCATTAAGCTCGGGGCGCTGGGTCTGAACCCCACCCTGTGCAACTGGGTCCAGGACCAGGTGGTGAAGGTAGGAAACAACACCTCCACTTCACTGATCCTCAACACAGGGGCCCCACAAGGGTGCGTGCTCAGCCCCCTCCTGAGACTTAGAATTACTGGCCAGTATAATAATGGAACACTAGTCAATTTGTTTACATACTGCTTTACTCATCCCATATGTATATACTGTATTATATTCTACTGTATTTTAGTCAATGCCACTCCTACATTGCTCAATCTAATGTTTGTATATTTCTTAATTACATTATTTTACTTTTAGATGTGTGAATTGTTAGATACTACTGCACTGTTGGAGCTAGAAACACTAGCTTTTCGCTACACCCGCAATAACATCTGCTAAATATGTGTATGTGACCAATGAAATTTGATTTGGGTCGCATCCATAGATCCAGAACAAAAAGACTGAACGACTGGGTCGCATCTCTGTCAACCGAACCAATAGAACGAATGACCAGCCGGCTAAGGTAGCAACACTAGATTCATGTTGGGACTATATCTTGTGGAAGGATGAAATAGTATGAATAAATTCAGATTATTATTATTTTTTAATGAAAATATGTAAATAATTATTTGAATGTTGGTAACCTGTTGTGTAAAAGTGATAATGCCCATCAAGCCAGTGTTTAGAGGATATATTGGCACGGTTTGCTGGCGGGCCAACTTCATCTCGGGCCTAACAACCGCCGTGCCAATATATCCTCCAAACACCGGCTTCGAGGGCATTATCACTTAATCACACAACGACGAGAGACCAGACCGGAGCCTTGCGAGTCACTTACTGTTTGTTTTGCAGCACGTATCAGGTGATCTAGTTACAGTATCATATTTGAGAAGAAACAATCACTAAATGTTTGCCAGCTGGATATCTTATGTAAGGGATAATCAACAGGAATGGAACTAACATTTCACAGAGTTACCTTATTTTATAGATCGCATAGAGCCCCGAATTGATTATCCCTTTTATACCATGGCTATAATTTAACCCATTTACCACTAGAAATGTGCTCAAAGTCCACTGAAGTAGCTAGTAAGTTTACTAGATAGCTACAGTGGTTGCCTTGATAACCAAACCATCAGTCCTAGCTTGCTATTATGAAAATCGAATTCAACAATGGCAATCATGTTTCCATTTCGACTTTCTTTCAAAAGCAGCTCAACAGAGTTCCTTATCAAAACGTTATTTGAATAGACTAAAAACATAACCTGAGGACTAACAATGAGAGAGAACAAACAATATTAATAGCCTATAGAAAAATCAAATGACAAGTTCTCCAGAGTCCAATGAACTTGTGGATACCATTTTTATGTCTCTGTATCTAGTGTGAAGCATGCTAGCAGATACCCAAAGACTCCCAGTCATTGGGCTGGTAAAAAAATCTGCGTGGCTGGTAGATTTTTAATTATAAACTGGGTGGTTCAAGCCCTGAATGCAATTTGGCTGACAGCTGTGGTATATCACACCATATACCACAGGTATGACAAAGCATTCATTTTTACTGCTCTAATTACGTTGGTAACAAGTTTACAATAGCATTAAGGCACCTCGGGGGTTTGTGGTATATGGCCAATATACCACGGCTAACGGCTGTATCCGTCGTGCATAAGAACAGCCCTTAGCCATATACCACACCCCCTTGTGCCTTATACAGCGGATTACAGTACCAGTCAAAAGTTTGGACACACTCAGTGGTGTAAAGTACCAAAGTAAAAAATACTTTGAAGTCCGGGCCTCCCAAGTGGCGCAGTGGTCTAAGGCACTGTATCGCAGCGGTGCTAGCTGTGCCACTAGAGATCCTGGTTCGAGTCCAGGCTCTGTCGCAGCCGGCCGCGACTGGCAGACCCATCGGGCACAATTAGCCCAGCGTCATCTGGGTTAGGGGAGGGTTTGGCCGGCAAGGATGTTCTTGTCACATCGCGCACAAGCGACTCCTGCGGCGGGCCAGGTGCAATGCATGCTGACATGGTCACCAGTTGCACAGTGCTTCCTCCGACACATTGGTGCGGCTGGCTTCCGGGTTAAGCGGGCATTGTGTCAAGAAGCAGTGTGGCTTGGCTGAGTTGTGTTTCGACATTCACCTCTCCCGATTCTGTTTGGGAGTTGCAGCGATGAGACAATACTACCAAATTGGATACCATGAAATTCAGTAGGAAAAAAAAGAAAATTGGTTAAAGTACAACTTAAGTCGTTTTTTGGGGGTATCTGTACATTACTATTTATATATTTTTGACAACTTTTACTTTAACTCCAAAAAATAATAATGTACTTTTTACTCCTTACATTTTCCTTGACACCCAAAAGTACTCGATACATTTTGAATGCTTAGCAGGACAGGAAAATGGTCTAATTCACACACTTATCAAGAGAACATCCCTGGTCATCCCTACTGCCTCTGATCTAACAGACTCACTAAACACAAATGCTTTCTTTGTAAATTATGTCTGGGTGTTGAACAGTGCCCCTGGCGATCTGTAAATAAAAAAACAAGAAAATCAAGTCTAATTTGCTTAATATAAGAAATGTTTAATGATTTATACTTTTGATACTTAAGTACATTTCAAACCAAATACTTTGACTTTAACTCAAGTAGTATTGTACTGGGTGACATTCACTTGAGTAATTTTCTATTAAGTGATCTTTACTTTTACTCAAGAATGAAAATGTGGTACTTTTTCCACCACTGGACACTTAATCATTCAAGGGTTTTTCTGTATTTTTTATTATTTTCTACATTGTAGAATAATAGTGAAGACATAACACATAAGGAATCATGTAGTAACTAAAAAAAAAACTAAAACAAATCTAAATTTATATTTTAAATTCTGCAAAGTAGCCACCCTTTGCCTTGATGAAATGACAGCTTTGCACACTCTTGGCATTCTCTCCAACCAGCCTCATGAGGTAGTCACCTGGAATGCATTTCAATTAACAGGTGTGCCTTGTTAAAAGTTAATTTGTGGAATTTCTTTCCTTAATGCGTTTGAGTACATCAGTTGTATTGTGACAAGGTAGGGGTGGTATACAGAAGATAGCCCTATTTGGGAAAAGACCAAGCCATGAAGGTAAGACATGAAGGTCAGTCAATCCAGAAAATGTCAAGAACTTTGAAAGTTTCTTCACGTGCAGTCGCAAAAACCATCAAGCACCATGATGAAACTGGCTCTCATGAGGACCGCCACAGGAAAGGAAGACAGAGTTACCTCTGCTGCAGAGTTCATTAGAGTTACCAGCCTCAGAAATTGCAGCCCAAATAAAATGCTTTAGAGTTCAAGTAACAGACATCTCAACATCAACTGTTCAGAGGAGACTCGTGAATCAGGCCTTCATGGTCAAATTGCTGCATAGAAATCACTACTAAAAAGGACACCAATAATAAGAGCCTTGCTTGGGCCAAGAAACACGAGCAACGGACATTAGACCGGTGGAAATCTGTCCAAATTTGCGATTTTTGGTTCCTACCGTATGACCTTGAGATGTGAGATGCAGAGTAGGTGAATGGATAATCTCGGCATGTGTAGTTCCCACCGTGAAGCATGGAGGAGGTGGTGTGTGTGGGGGGGGGCTTTACTCGTGATAAGGTCTGTGATTTCTTTAGAATTCAAGGCGCACAACCAGCATGGCTACCACAGCATTCAGCAGCGATACGCCATCCCATCTGGTTTGTGCTTAGTTGGACTATTATTTGTTTTTCAACAGGACAATGAGTCAAAACAAACCTACAGGCTGTGTAAGGGCTATTTGACCAAGGAGAGTGATGGAGTGCTGCATCAGATGACCTGGCCTCCATAATCACTCGACCTCAACCCAACTGAGATGGTTTGGGATGAGTTGGACCGCAGAGTGAAGGAAAAGCATCCAACAAGTGCTCAGCATATGTGGGAACTCCTTCAAGACTGTTGGAAAAGCATTCCTCATGAAGCTAGATGAGAGAATGCCAAAAGTGTGCAAAGCTGTCATCAAGGCAAAGGGTGGCTACTTTGAAGAATCGAAATACTACATGATTCCATATGTGTTATTTCATAGTTTCTCTCTTCACTATTATTATACAATGTAGAAAATAGTAAAAATAAAAACCCTTGAATGAGTAGGTGTCCAAAATGTTGACTGATACTGTATATGTATATATAAATAATCATATACAGACAATACCCCATAATGACAGAAAACTTTATTGAAAATGAAATACAGGAATATCTGATTACGTAAGTATTCACACCTCTGAGTCAATTACATGTTAGAATCACCTTTGGCAGAGATTACAACTGTGAGTCTTTCTGGGTAAGTCTCGAAGAGCTTTGCACACCTGGATTGTACAATATTTGCCCATTATTCTTTTAAAAATTCTTCAAGCTCTGTCAAATTGGTTGTTGATTACTGCTACACAACCATTTTCAAAACTAACTAGGCCACTCAGGAACATTCACTGTCTTCTTGGTAAGCAACTACAGTGTATATTTGGCCTGTGTTTTAGGTTATTGTCCTGCTGAAAGGTTCAATCATCATCATCTCCCAGCGTCTGGTGGAAAGTAGACTAAACCAGGTTTTCCTCTAGGATTTTGCCTGCGCTTAGCTCCATTCCGTTTCTTTTTTATCCTGAAAAACTCCCCAGTTCTTAACGATTACAAGCATACCCATAACATGATGCAGCCACCACCATGCTTGAAAATATGGAGTGGTACTCAGTAGTGTGTTGTATTCAAAATGTCCCAAACAATTTCTATTCAGGACAAAAAGTGAATTGCTTTGCCACATTTTTGCAGTATTACTTTAGTGCCTTATTGCAAACAGGATACATGTTTTGGAATATTTTTATTATGTACAGGCTTCCTTCTTTCACTCTGTCATTTACATTAGATTTGTGGGGTAACTACAAATCCTCAGTTCTCTTATCACAGCCATAAAACTCTGTTTTAAACTCACCATTGGCCTCATGGTGAAATCCCTGTGCTGGGGAAGGATGCCTGTATATTTGTAGTGACTGGGTGTATTGATACACCATCCAAAGCGTAATTATTAACTTCACCATGCTCAAATAGATATTTCATGTCAGAGATGAGGTAGTCATTCAAAAACCATGTAACACTATTATTGCACACAATGATTATATTTGGCAAAGCTAAATATTAGTAGCATAACCAAGAGCAAGCCACGTTTAATTAGTCAAATTTGGGAAAGGTAATACACATCCAGTTGCAGATGGTAAGTAAACAGTATTTGAAGTCTTTGCAGCAGTGCTAGTTGCTGTTGAGAACACATCAAAACAGAAAAAAAGAGTACCTTGTTTTTAAACTTTGTTTGAACACCTCAAATAGACTAGTCACTAGTCCAGGGCTATGCAACTTTGATATGAGTGGGGGCCACAAAATCTGAACTCATCATGAGGGGCCGCAGTGGCTCGTGGGTCTGCGTACCCACATGCATTGAACTGGCCAGTTGCCCATCCCTGCACTAGACAATCAGACCTTAACAAATGTCACATTTCAGCACAACTCCGGCTCTGATTCGGTAAACCCCCTGAGTTCACCTCTCCTTTGAGTTTGTAGGACCGCTGAAGGAACAGAGTTTGACAAAGTTCGTGGGGGTTACTTTGACCGAGATGGTGCTCTAATGAGAAAATGGCGTTTGGGCAAGACGATTGGCCCAGTTTATCTCAAATTGTTGTTCCAGTTTCATTTCAACAAGAAATACCGAAGCTGGCTTACGATGGTAGTATGGCAGGCCATCTTGGGGTCAAGAAGACGTATGATCGTATCGTGATTAACTTCTTCTGGCCTGGTCTGAAACAAGATGTTGTGGTGATGGCTTACTGTAAATCCTGTTGCGTTTGCCAGCGGACAGATAAACCGAACCAAGCTGTACCGGTTGCACCTTTACAGCCTATTCCTGCTTTTGACAAGCAGGGTTCTGGTAGATTGTGTTGGTCCTTTACACAAAGCAAAGAGTGGTAACCAGTTTCTCTTGACCATCATGTGCACTGCCAATTGTTCCACTGAGGAAAATAGCATTGAATGCAAGGGAAGCCAGCAAGCATTTGGCCTCATTTGACAACAAAAAAAGTTAAAGAAATTGCCAATCAGCATTAAAAAAAAAAAAAAAAAAAAGGGAAGGGAAGGGAAGCCAACTTGGATTTGGCATCTCTCATATCAAATTGCTTTGAGAGCATACGTCATTAACAGAAACAACTTTAATTGTTGCATCTCGTTGTGTTGTTGTCCTCCTTTGGACTTGTGGTTTTACTTAATTCTCCGTACTGGCCTATGATTATAATGGCAATTCTGATCCAACCATTAATTCATACATTGTTGTGCCCCTGGCCTAAGAGGATGGAAGTTGAATATGTACAGTAGCTAGATGTAGAAGGCTAAAGTAAACTAGATAACATTGCCCATTAAATGGAAGTTAGGCAAGCAAGCATTTTAGCCAGGTAGCATAGGACGCAAACAGTAATCAGAACCATGGACAGCCACAGCATATTTAGTTTGATTGGACTAAATTGTTTTTGGTATATTTTAATTGTCACTGTATTAGACTAAGCAGTATGGTGGACTTCACCAGACAGAGGTTGCTATCCGACTTTGTGATAAAACAAAGGTGTGGTTGAAATGATTCTGACACGGTCTTCTTATTGTCTCAGCCTTTAGGCGCATGCATATATGCATATATATATACACACATATATATATATACATACATATGTGTGTGTGTAATATATATCTCAAGGTCGCAAGGCATATGAATTAACAGAAAACAACGGAATTATCACAACGCATACACAACCGTTCAAAAGTTGGGTCACTTAGAAATGTCCTTGTTTTTGAAAGAATTTTATCATTTAAAATAACATAAAATTGAACAGAAATACAGTGTAGACATGGTTAAATGTTGTATATGAAGATCTCGTACAACGCTGTGTACTACTCCCTTCACAGAACAGCGCAAACTGGCCCTAACCAGGATAGAAAGAGGAGTGGGAGGCCCCGGTGCACAACTGAGCAAGATGACAAGTACATTAGAGTGTCTAGTTTGAGAAACAGACGCCTCACAAGTCCTCAACTGGCACCTTCATTAAATAGTACCCGCAAAACACCAGTCTCAACATCAACAGTGAAGAGGCGACTCCGGGTTGCTGGCTTTCTAGGCAGAGTTCCTCTGTCCTGTGTCTGTGTTCTTTTGCCCATCTTAATCTTTTCTTTTTATTGGCCAGTCTGAGATATGGCTTTTTCTTTGCAACTCTGCCTAGAGGGCCAGCATCCCGGAGTCACCCCTTCAGTTTCTTGGTAATTTCAGAAGAAAGGGCTTTGTTTCTGGCCATTTTGAGCCTGTAATCGAACCCACAAACCCACAAGTTTTATTGCTTCTTTAAAATCAGCACAACAGTTTTCAGCTGTGCTAACATAATTGCAAAATGGGTTTCTAATGATCAATTAGCCTTTTAAAATGATAAACTTGGATTAGCTAACACATGTCATGACATTGGCCTGGGGGTAGGTTTATGACAGTCATAAATACCTCTCCCCCCCTTTTTCCTCTTTCTACCCTGCTGATGTGACATTTGAAAATCCTTTGGTTAACATAGAGATTCTGGGAACATCAGAAGGTGGGGGGAAATTAACTATATTCTGGTAATCCGACCAATGGAACATATGCGGTGGTACTTAATGAATATGATGTCAGTTCGGTTGATAGGATGACAAACTCTACAATGGAAAGTCTGCACATTGTAGTTATCGGAGTCACATGGAATTGTTGTTCAATTTAAATGTTTGAATAGAAAATGATTGGTGAAGAGGTGAAATGTAATTTTAGCTTCCAAATGAGAGATTTGGGTTTTCATAATGTTAGGGCTCTGCTCAATCAGTGGCCCGCCCCTGTGAAGAGACATGGGTTATAAAACTTTTCAAAACACGCCCTCCTCTCCCTCCACAATATAAAGCCTTGACGAATATGTAACCTCCTGTTCCAAGTACGTGAGGTCTGCAGCCTCTGCGTTAAAAGGACAAATAACTAACTGTTCCGAGGATGTTAGGATGACGATCCGATATCAGAATGGTTCAGATGTCAACTACAGAACTAAGCCAACCTCAGCGTGAGCTTTGGTTGCGAATGGTATGAACTTTGAACTCTTATTCACTACAGAAGTGATACCTCCTAGCCGTTGAGTTAGCAACAGCAGCTGGAAACGTGGGCTAGGAAAGAAGAGACAGAGTATCCCGTCTACCACACAACGACGTTACTACAACGTATCCAATTTATCACCAGAGATTTCTTCAAAGGACTCGGTTGGGCAACACGGCCTTCCATCTACCACCAACCTACCGAAGCGCAGATCAGAGTAAATATTTATTGCATTTTCATTTTCCAAATGGGCGGTAATTTAGATGCATAAGATACTGTATTTACGATAGAGACATCGCTTCTCCCTTTGTTCCTCAGTCTTACTGAGCTTTCACTCAAACCCAGCCCCCTTTTCTTTTGTGTAACCAGCTGTCATATCTGTTCCGCCCGCTAGGGACGTTTTCCTTTATGACGTAATTTGTAATCAAGGTATGATTCATTCTGTGTATATGTAATTGTGTGATTAGTTAGGTATTTAGTAAATAAATAATTAAACCCAATTTTGTATTGCTGATTCAACTTGTTAGCCAGGGTTCGTGAAGACTCTCGGATGAGACTGAAATAAGGTGACGATTAATATTGACTGCTATTGATGTAAAATATTACTAGGTCTTTAAGAGTTTATTCGGAAGATAACAGCTCTATAAATATTATTTTGTGGTGCCCCGACTTTCTAGTTAATTACATTTACATGATTAGCTCAATCAGGTAATATTAATTACGGAGAAAGGATTTTATAGAATACCATGTCATATCACTTAATCCGGCATAGCCAAAGACACGGCACACAACATGCCATTGGAACGCAGGAGTGATGGTTGCTGATAATGGGCCTCTGTACGCCGACGTAGTGCAATCAGACCAAGGTTTGAATTTCATGTCAAAAGTCTTCCAGCAAGTGCTACAGCAATTGGGTGTTACCCATCGCCCCTCTAGTGCCTACCACCCAGAGTGTCAAGGTGCTTGAGAGATTTTATCAGACTTTAAAGTCATGTTGAGAGCTTACCGCTTTGGGTTTGAGAAAGACTGGGATGAAGGGGTCCCTTTTGTGCTGTTTGCAGCGCGGGAAGTTGTTCAAGAATCTCTTGGTTTTAGTTCGAATGAGCTCATGTTTGGATATAATGTCAGAGTTCCTTTGAGCTTGCTGCAGGACACCACCTTAAAAACAAAAACAAATCTGTTGGAGCACGTTAGCACATGGGGTGCACCGATTAGCGTCACCTCGTTAGTAAGTATGTGTTACACCTGTGCTGGCTTGTCCATCGCGTTAGTCAGAAGGTGTTTCACCTGTGCTGGCCCAGGTGATATTTAAGAGCGGCTGGCACAGTGCTCCAGTTGTCTTGAGAGATGTGGAGGGTTAACACCTTTAGTTGGCTCTCCCCATTTGATTTCTAGAAAAACAATCGTTCCCCGTTTTGGATTTGCTCTTCAAGTTCGGTGTGGGTTTTTCTTCTGTTTGCCTCTTGGCAAATTTAGTGGGCTCTCATGGTGGGTGTCTTTTAGATCCCAGCTGTTGTTGCCATTCAACTTGTAGTGGACACCCCCATGAATGTCTTTCAGAACCCCTCTTAAAACTTGACCCGTTTCGTTTTGGTTGTGGTCAGCGACTCTGGTTAGGTCCACCTTTTTGAGTGACAAATAGAAAGTGTGTCCCCAGCGAGAAACTGTTGTGTGGAGAGGGTCCCTGGTTCCAGCCCAGGTTGCGGCAAGGAAAGGGACAGAAGCAATATTGTTACATTGATCCGGGTCAACAGCATCAATGGTTGCTGGGGACAAAGGGAGTGAGTGGAACTGGTGTGAAATGGCTAGCTAGTTAGCGGTGCGCGCTAGTAGCGTTTCAATTGGTGACATCACTCGCTCAGACCTTGAAGTAGTTGTTTCCTTTGCTCTTCAAGGGTTGCAGCTTTTGTGGAGCGATGAGTAACGATGCTTTGAGGTTGACTGTTGACGTGTTCAGAGGGGACCTGGTTCAAACCCAGGCTCGGGCTATGAGAGGGAAGGAAGCAACACTTACTCTTCCACCAGTCTCTGGAAGGAACCAGTGAGGTCACTACCAAGCTACCAGAGTCAAAGTCCCCTCTTGTGCTCATCTCACGGGAAACAGTTGCCGTGGGCTCGGACTCGCCTGCTGCTGTCATCCTGGCTCAGCACAACAGTGACCCTGTGTCGGCCAATGAGCTCTGTCAAGGACTATCGGGGCGCTTGGTCTAGGCTGACACCTTTCAGTGAGGGGAGAAGGATGTGGCTGGCAGCGATGCAGTGTAGTCTGTGACAAGCACGTCTTTCCAAGTGCTAAATCCTCCACTAAAATAGTCCCTCCCAGTTTGTCCAACTACATCAAATGGCACTAATGTCTCCATCACATACTGTACAGTGGGCCCCATAAGGCTGTTATACAAGCCTGTAGTGGCCAGGCAGTCCTGTCCCTGGCCAACCCCATGTCATGTGTGCGGTGCCTAGTGCTCCCTTGTCTTCTTGATGCCTCAGCAGTGCCTGCAGTGAGTGCACACACAGTTGGGACTGGATGGGGCCCAAGCCTCTGTATACAATGAAATGCACTGTTTAATGCCACCAAAATGGCCAGCTGCCTCAGGAGGAAGGGAGGGTAGAAACTATATAGGGAAACACCAAATGGTTTGTGGTCTGCGTCTGCTGCCTATTCATCAATGAGGTTTGCCCATGTGTTTCACCTGTCCAGACAGAGGGTGGAGCCTGAATATTACATGCCGCAGTCTCAGGCACCAAGTGCTGACGAAGCATCCATTCACACCTTTGGTCAAACCACACAGCTGCTAAAAAGGGGTTAGAGCGACTTGTAGGAGGAAGGTTTCCGCAATCGTAATTTAGGCGGGGTACCCCTCAGTTGTTCCATTAGTCTCAACCTAGAAGCTTCGCGTCAGCAGCTCAAGGTTAGAATCGAAAGGGTTTGGGGCTGAAATATAGTGGGAGGGAGAATCACATAGCTCCATTTTGCAGCAGATTGTCAGAGACGGTCTGTGTTGGATTGTGGGCTCTTAACACATCACTCAGTGCAGAATGCTGTGTTGAATCCTCAAGGAATTAGGTCTCTCGAAATCCATACTTGTCCACTGGTGGTAACTCATCAAATTAGTCCACAGCACTGCTTCAGTTAAAACACTTGACTGCATAAACCATGCAATACAAAAAAAATAACAACACTCTACAGGGCACTCAAAGCCAGGGGTTGGAACCAACAATTTTCCAATCCAAAAAATTAATTGTTTCGTTCCACTGTTCCGACCAGCAAAATAAATTCTTAACCGGTTCGAAGCCCAAAAGACTACCGGTGTATATTGTTATTTTTTTAACCCGTGACAACAGGTTTTTACATTTAGCTCATTAAATGACTTCACCACCAGTGTGGCTAGAGCAGGCAGGCTAGTTTACATGCATGATGGACAGAGAAGTGTAGCCTATGGCGCAAGATGTGACTGAAATTTTGCATGTGGGGAAGAGAGAGAGGGTTCAGGAGGAGGCTTGAAGTGCTGGGCATCTTGTTATGTACATGCATTACCTGAATTAGGCCCACAGAATTATACCTACAGTAGGAGGAACGGCTTCCATTGAGGAACTTTATGTTCTTTGAGCTAGCAAGCTTGTGTGCAGAGCGGCACCAGAATGAAAAACACGTCTTACCTTTTTGTAGTTAATAAATCCAACATGAAATTTGATAACTGAGCTATAGTATCCTTAACTAGCATTGAAAAAGTTAATCCATTCTTCTCTAGCCAATTAAAAATCTCTCCCCATCTTCTGAGTCAAGCCTGTAATGTCGGGGGAGGGGGGGGGGGGGGGGGGGGGGGGGGGGGTGTTGCCTAAACACGCACAGGCAAAGATTTTCAGCTTGCAGGTTAGACACTGGAATATGTTTGAGTGACAGAGTGAAGGCTTTGCATAGGCGCTGTCTTGCATTTTGTTGTGGGACTAGAAAAAAATGCCTGGAACGTAAAATAATGCTATTAACCGGTTCCCCTGCTTTTAAAATAACGGTTCTGTTCCGGAACAGTATGAATTACTTTCGTTACAAGTTCCGTTCTGTTTACTGAACTGGTTCCAACCCCTGCTTAAAGCTGGAATAAAGAACTAGCCTTGCGCAAGCCTTATCTTGAAAACAAAATAGTGATGCGTGTGTAGGCAGATTAATTAAAATCACAATTACCGATTTTGTACTAGAATTAGAAACTATGACGCTCATTCAAAATGTCTGACTTGACGTCGGTACAAGTACTTTAATTCAAGCTCAACTTACTACATAGTGGAAGTATGGTCCCTACTGAAGTCATTCAGAGGAGTTACTAAGAAAAGCTTCTTCAGTCACTGTTTCTTTCTTTCAGTCAAGTCAAGACTTTGTGTTGCCGTTAGTGTTGGGAAGGGGGAAAAAGTGGCGTTTGATTCCGACTGCTCCGAGGGAGACTAGGAGGGATTTTTTTTTGGCAGGTCCTCCGTCCCACCATTCCTGTGGTTCCGTATGAGTTCACGGAACACGGAGCCGAGTGGCCAGAAATAAACTGTTTGCTCATGCGTGGGTGCAATGAAATAGTTCAACACCCAAACGCGAGACAAGGGCTCTTTTCTCTTCTGCTAGACAGGACAGGGGACTAGGACTTTTCCTCTTCAGAAAAACAGCTGGAAGACGACGAAGAGGAGGGTTGAGGCTGGGGAGACCTGAGCAAATCTGGAGTGTTGGTCACTGAAGAATGGGGGTGTCTGGGAAGGAGTGGTGGTAGTAGTTTCTGAGCAGGGGTGGTGAAGTTGGAGGTTCAGCTTCAAATTCCACTTCAGCCACTACTACCTTTCACTCTATAGTTACTATGTTTTCTACTAATCTATCCCATATATGTCTATCTTGGATGACATGTAGCTTGTATCAAAATTACTTTTATTAAACAAACAATATACTGTTTGGCCACTGGAACTTCAGGGGTTTGCAGTAGAAATGATTTCAAGCTGTTCACTAGTGCAGTACAATACACTATTACCCTGGTTGTCCCAGGTAGACAAAAAGGGCACCCCTAAAATACAAGACATTAAAGAGGTCCTAACATAACTTCATATTATTTCCCTTCACCATGGCTTCATTCTTCCATTGGAAAGCCCTATTATATCCTCTGCTGTTACTTCCCAACTATGTTCCATGCCCACGTTCCTAGACAATATCCCCATCATCGGAACCCATTCACGACTTCAGCAAGGAATGCCGTTTTCCGTCCATGGTTTTTCATCAGCGGTGAACGCAGGGAAGCATGACGTTAGGCCTGGGCGATATGGCCTAAAAATCTTTAAAAAATTCAAACATGGGTGATTCATGATAGCTATATTTTTTTAATTCTCTAAATAAGCTTTGTTGCATAACTAAAGGTCAATACACTGCATCTAAAACAGAAATCAGGGCTTATATAATTATACCTAGGCTAAATATAAACCAAATATTTTCTGCTTTTTTGCAATAAGTCGGTCTATAAAAAGCCATTTTTGTTACAAATTTAACCAGAACCATGCACATCCACTAAAGACCAAATTCCTTGTAGCAGATATTATAGAACATTAACACAGGTCTCACAAACAATCTCAAGCCCACCTGCTAGTATGTAGCCAGCTGATCTTTATTTTCAAGTCTAGCCAAATTGGATCTATTTGCTTGCTAACAAGGTAGAACTGTTATGAATACATCCTCCAGTCCATTTGAACAACATAGCATGTGAACTTTGTTTAAAATGTGGAAATCATGTGGCCTACGTGGAAAAGATGCTAATTTCTCATATTGAGAACAGGTTGCCAATTCCTTATCTAAATGTGTATTTTTATGCTCATTGCAAATGTATAAAACAGACAGCTAGTGCATAAGTCTGTGGCTAAATTGCTGCTAGAGGTATGTGGTACGCAATGACGCTTGCGACGGAAACGGAGCATACATTTTCCACAATCATGTTTATTATTACTCCCGTTTTAGTAGGGTCTGCTCTGTTCTACATTTTGGGAGTTCAAACATAAAGTGTATCATTAGAAAGGTTATGTTCTCTACTATTACAGTACAAGAATGTCTCAAAGCGTTTTGGCGTCCATATGACCGATTCTGTTGGCTCAAATGCAAATAGTGAGTTTAAACTGCTTATTGTCAGAGGAAGAAGTGATTATTTTGTCTTTGTTGTGAGTGGCAGAGGGAGGGGCTTGGTGTCTGTGTGCGAGTGGTAAGGTGCACAGTGCACACAGCACAGAAGGAGCGAAGGAGATGAGGCCAAAAAGTTAAACACGCATAAAAACCTTCATTCTTGCGATACAGGCATTTGGAAAATCGCGCTAAAACTTACATTCAAATGAATTTGATAAAATCGCCCAACCCTCCATGACATCTGAAATGAGGTGACCAGCAGCAGATTATCATTAGGCTACAACATGCAGTGAACCAATCTATTGAGAAAGGTGCCAAGAGGAGCCTGGTCCCAGGTCTGTTTGTGCTGTCTTGCCATTCTGTCGTCGGAATCACAATGACCATTGCATAGGAGTTAACAAGACAGCACATACAGATCTGGAACCAGGCTAGAATAAGATCAGACAAAACCAGTTCCTGACAAGTCCTCATGATATGGACAGTGTGGTCCTTACAAGTAAAGACACTATGGTCCTCCTAATGCTACTTGACAGCTCCCTGAGGTGGCTATGCCATCATGTCTGTGCCACACTGAATCATCATCCTCGTCTCACCAACTTTTGAATGAGCAAGCGGCGCTACCAACTCTGAACCAATCCAGCTGCTCGTCCCCTGCGGTACTAGAATGGTGAAATGACACTGCAGACAATCTCAAATACGACAGCCCTCCATTTTGCCCATAGAAGAGGACTACGGTGTTCTTAGCATTGCTTCTTAGTACTGACCAACAGAGCACCTGTTCATTTTTAAGTGGATATTCCTGGACATATAGATACTGATATTAGCCTAGATAGTAATAGGCTGAACATGACAGCGGAGGATAATAGGATAATGGAACGTGTAAGCGTTGCATTCTCTTTTTCAATAAGAAAAATACGTCTGCTGTGCTTATCACACCGGGAGGGAGATTGAGAAAAAAGATTCTGAGCATGAAGGAGGGAGGGAAGAGAGAGGGTTAGTAGAACTAGAAAAGAATAGAAAAACACGTCAGGACAGAGCAGTGCCACAGCACAACAAAAAACAATTAGGTAAAATGACTTGAACAGAGGTAACTTCCAGATTCGATCAGCACAACAATAGGTCTGATAATCTTCCGTAGAAATGCAATGGTGAAATCGCAATGAAATTAAATGTCGGTAAAACTTTATTTGGATTGTTAGTCTGTAGAGCATCTATCTGCTAGCCCTAACCTTAAACCTTACCCAGGGGTTTCCAAACTCTGTCCTCAGGACCCCAAGGGGTGCGCGTTTTGGTTTCTGCCCAAACACTACACAGCTGATTCAAATGATCGAAGCTTGATGATAAGTTGCTTATTTGAATCAGCTGTGTAGAGCTAGGGCAAAAAATCTAAATATGCACGCATTGGGGTCCCGAGGACAGAGTTTGGAAAAACCCTGTCCTAACTTTAACCCTTACCCTAACTCTTGTTGTAAAACGAACCGTTATCTTAGCAAGCAGTTGCTTAGCAACAGAGAGTATGACCATCTTTAGAGCATCTACAAATGGTTTATCCAAATAAAGTGTGACCTCATCCAGTGACTAAAATGAATCCCCCTCTCCCTTAACCTAGTCACACACACAGTCACACACTGATCATCAGTCTTTTGGCTCTTGACTTGCTGTGACAAGCAGCAAATAAGTTGCATCACTTCGTCCGGGGAACAAAGCAGTCTCTTCATGCAGTGAAATAAGTAGGTACATTCTGGATTCCTTTCATTAGTACAGTACATTCCAAATAGTTGAACCTTTCCACTCAACATAGATCTTCCAGCTACAAATTAACCCCGCGAGGGCCACATACATCAATTTCTACCACAAATATGCATATTTTTCCAACCTTCTCACAACAATAAAATAGACATCAAAGACTTGGATTTATACATCTTAAATCTGCCTGAGACTTTTTTGAATTCATTTAACCCGCCATCCACACTTCTGTGTCTGAAGACATTACAATGAACATAACAATGTGATTCAGACAACCATACACTTGATATCAGTGTAGACAGAAAGAAACACCAGGATTGTGGGCTTAATTCCCAGGGCAACCCACACATAAAATGTAAGCACGACTATAAATCACTTTGGATTTAAAAAAGCATCCTTTGATCTCAGTGTACAGTCTACATCCAACTAGGGCTTGGGAGTGACCCACCTGAGAACTTCATACAGTCCGTCAATAATGTTTCCAAATTTATATTGGACAATAACAGGGGCTGTACTGCATTAAAACGTCCTCATATAGAACACAGTGCAAAGAGAGGCTGAGAGAGAGTCAGCCACTGCCCACTAGAAACTCTGATGGGAATCACATGTTGCGGTGTGTGTATGCGTGTTGTGTAGGGGGAAATGATAACATATCCATCTTTACAGACGGTTTCTCAATGTGTATTAAGGCAGTGCCGACCGACAGATGTGGTCCTGGCTATACAGCTGTAGACATTGGATCAGTACACACACAGACACAGTGTTTATTCTCATCATCACACCACACTAGCCAGCGCTCCACTCTATTTTTCATGAGCCGGTTTGGTTGCCAGGGTGTTTGTTTCCATGACCACATACCAACCTGATGCAACAAACCAGACCACCACCACCCCTAACCGATTTAACCCCACAGTAGAACACTGGAATCGTGTGTGATCTGGTGTCCTATTCAAAGATGCCAGGCCAGCTAATGCTATGACTTCATCGTTGCCATGGCACATTACACCGACTCTGGCAATGGGCACGGTTAACCCTTCGCTGTCTGTGGAAGGACGTAAGGTAATGACATGAGCAATACCTTCAAATGTGTGTATGTGTGAAGTGGCACCAGTGCCAAAATCACTAATCCTCTCCCGGCCAACTTCAACGGAGCATCGCCATTATCCACTTAAAAATGGACAGTCAAGATGGAGATAGTGTGTGTGTCGGTGTGCCTACCTGGGTTATTGGCCTCTCCCTCCAACACGTGAAGCTCGGTGCAATCAGCCAGGCTGTGCTCCAGACACAGCTGAAGGAAACGGGCCTGGGTCTGCGACACCCGCTTCAGCAGCGACAGCAGAGCCACCGTCTGCTCACACTCGTTCCACCCCTTAAACCAGCTTCCCAGGATGCCCACCTGGTCGCGAAACATCATGGTCTGGGGCACAGGCACCAGGCCGAACAGGGAAACCAGTTAGCGACCTTCCTGGTGTCACGGGAGAATTGAGTTAACTTGGTGCTCTGGTGGTTAAACTTTGGTCAAAGCTTGTGATGGATGTGCTCTTCTTTTTGCCTGTTTTTGTTGTTGATGTTGAGTGGAGCAGAAATATGTACTTTGAGCAGGAGGGGTTTGAGCTGTTGTGCTCAGTTCAAGTGGCGTAGCATCATCCAGGCTTTTAGAAAAGCAGGTGTACTGAAGTTTCAGCTTGAGGGGAGTGGTGGCAAGGTGCTCTCCTAGGTGCATCTGCACCAGGGGGTATTAACATTCAGACAGGAGAGTCGGCTTTCCTCCTGCACTCTGCGCTGTCACACCAGCATTACTTTTGTTGGCATTTTCCACAGGGATCCCATTTAGATCTGAAATGATGGAAATAACTGGTTGGGAGACACTGTCACACATGGTCTGTCAGTAACACACACACACAGCTTGGCATCCAAAACCCATCTAGTAAAGTCTTTACCGACTGTGAACTCCAAATGCAGAGGAAATGTGACAGCCAACACTGCTCTCTGCAGACTTGAAATAGGCTGTTATTTAAAAACCATTTCACATTGAAACCAGGAGATTAGTGACACCCATTGCCTACTGAAACAAAGCCTGTATGCGTCATACTTCTCATTTAAAAGTAGCCCTCTCTCAGTAGTAATTGGCGCAACATCCCGACTGGTAGGCTATTTCCAAAGAGAAAAGCGCCGGTCCCTTACATTATAATGTTACAGACAGCTATGTTCAAAGGGTCCCTGCTGTAAGCTATATGATAAAGCATAAATGATTGCTTTCCACCACACATTGCCTCGAAAATAGCCTGTAGACTGTATACTCGGTAGACTGCCAACTAGGCGAAACTGAAAGTACCCTGAATGAAAAGACCGCATTTTTTTCAAAATATTACCTTACAAATAGGTCCATGTCAGCACTAACAGGTCTCAAACGGTCACTTTGCTTCATCAGCACTGGGGCAATCATGTCGCAATCATTGCCCTACACGAGCACCGAGGATAGGCTAGATCTTTTGTAAAAATGTGGAGGTGATGCGATTCGGCGCGAGGAAAATGAATAGGGATCTACATTAAATAATTGAGGAGTTTCAAATGCGCAATCTAGAACATTCCCAAAAATGTGCCCAATGCTTAGCTATGTTACACTGTAATGCAATACATATTCAGTCTAGTTTCCATAAACTCCTGAGAGCCAGACCCAAGCGTTAAGCATTTCCTCGCAAATTAAAACGTCCAGCTGGACACATTGTATTCCCCCTATTAAAAAGTTAGCCTACTGTATCACCGTTTTTTAAGTTAGCATATTTATTACCGATGTAGCCTACTGGACAGCCAACTCGGCGAGAGCAGTTCAGACAAGATAGTCGACAAATATATTCCAGAACTTTGGTAAAAAAATGGCAAAGAAAATGTTTAAAACGTTACTCACTTCCATGCACAACTGCATCGGTGGTGTTGATCGCAAGACGGGGCGCAACAAAGTTTTAAATTGTGGGCAGCGGTGCCCCTTCACTCTGCATCTGTGTGTTTTGCCATCTTGACTTAACTTTTTCTCCTGCAGTTAGGTTACTCGTGTTGTACCAGAGGAGAGACTCGGCATTGCTTTCCACATGCGAATAATTAACCCGAAGCATTACGTCAGGGGCTTGGCAGCACAAGGAAGCACAAAAATAGATAATGGGGTTAGGGACAGATCACATAGCCTACCAGCAACCGAGACGACAGAGGGATTAGCATGTTTTAGAAAGGGGAAAACAGTTTTCCATAGCGAAGAGGACAAAATCAAAAGAAGAGTGAAGTTATGTGTGAATATGCAACAGGGGCGGGAGTTGCCTCAGTTTGTCCCGTTCACTTATCTGTACAATACTTTCACCTACATATGCAAAAAGCAAGTTGATAAAAGATGAATACGTGGCGAAAGATACCTTTGTCGGAGTTGATCATTTGGCAGTGTTTACATTACAAATACAGGATGAAGAGAAAGATTCTATCAACGAAACCAGTGTGCCTCCATGTTCCTGGAGTTATTTATTGTACATTTAGCTCCAATGTGTGCGTTCCATACAGCAGAGGGCCTCAAACACCCTACCGTCTGGTCTGGTTCAATTCAAAGCAAAATAGATATTATTAACATTGTTTCAATGATGGTAACAGAAACAGTGATACATTGTATCATGTTATAGCAATACAGCAGCTGATACAATGTTTCGAGTTACAGTATCAGTTGGCAAAATAAGAATTGAATGCGTGATGTTACCAATCTCCGGAAATACAATTTGATATTTAAATTTGATACAATTGGTATCTTATGTTTTATGTGAAAAACCTTGATGTTTTTTAGCATTGACAGTTTTGTATTGTCTAATACATCCATTAATGCATCTAAATGTGCACAGATGTTACGTTAGAACAAAAGTAAAAGAATAGTTGCATTAAAAAAAGAATGATTGGGAAAAATATATCCTTAATTGGGCCTCTTTAGGGAATGCTGACTGGCAAGGCACACCACTGAAACCTCAGTAGGACCTCAAATGCATTCTAGGGCCATTGTTTAACAGCAGTGTCCTTTTCTGTCACACAATGCACCTTTGCCTTCAGCCGAGTGTGCTCAATATTGACTATAAGTGGAAGGAGGGGGAAGGGATAGACATCCAACCACAGTGGGATAACAATGAATGAGAGAACTTCAGCTTCTTGAGAGGGGTGGCATCTGAAAGGAAGCATATTAAAGAACAGGGGTTGTGACAAGGACTCATAATCCACAGACTGATGCTTAGATTCTAGATGCTGTCCAATGGTAATTAGCTCATGTGTTGAAACAGAGGAAAGATTGGTCTATTGGGTTTGTTGGAAAGTGGACAGTTCTCTTGAATCAGTCAAAAGCTCAAGCCATCGCAAATTGGATTGAAAGAACAACAATTACAGTTGACCTCTGCGTTGAGGTATTAAAGCATGAGAACTACAGTGCATTCGGAAAGAATTCAGACCCCTTATTCTAAAATTGATATTTTAATTTAAATGTTTTATCAATCTACACACAATACCCCATAATGACAAAGCAAAAACAGGTTTTTAGAAATGTTTGCAAATTTAAAAAAATCTAACTGAAATATCACATTTACTTAGGTATTCAGACCCTTTACTCAGTACTTTGTTGATGCACATTTGGCAGCGATTACTGCCTCGAGTCTTCTTGGGTATGATGCTACAAGCTTCGCACACTTGTATTTGGGGAGTTTCTCCCATTCTCCTCTGCAGACCCTCTCAAGCTCTGTCAGTTGGATGGCGAGCGTCGCTGCACAGCTATTTTCAGGTCTCTCCAGAGATATTCAAATCGGGTTCAAGTCCGGGCTCTGGCTGGGCCATTCAAGGGCATTCAGAGACTTGTCCCGAAGCCACTCCTGCGTTGTCTTGTTTCTCATGGTCTGAGAGTCCTTTAGGTGCCTTTTGGCAAACTCCCAGCAGGCTGTCATGTGAATTTTACTGAGGAGTGGCTTCAGTCTGGCAACTCTACCATAAAGGCCTGACTGGTGGAGTGCTGCAGAGATGGTTGTCCTTCTGGAAGGTTCTCCCATCTCCAAAGAGGAACTCTGGAGCTCTGTCAGAGAGACCATCGGGTTCTTGGTCACCTCTCTGACCAAGGCCCTTCTCCACTGATTTCTCAGTTTGGCAGGGCTGCCAGCTCTAGGAAGAGTCTTGGTGGTTCCAAACTTCTTCCATTTAAGAATGATGCAGGCCACTGTGTTCTTGGGGACCTTCAATGCTGCGGAAAAAAAATTGGTACCCTTCCCCAGATCTGTGCCTCGACACAATCCTATCTCGGAGCTCTACGGACAATTTCTTCGACCTCATGGCTTGCTTTGGGATCTGACATGCACTGTCAACTGTGGGACTTTATATAGACAGATGTGTGCCTTTCCAAATCATGTCCAATCAATTGAATTTACCACTGGTTGACTCCAATCAAGTTGTAGAAACATCTCAAGGATGATCAATGGAAACAGGATGCACCTGAGCTCAAGTTAGAGTATCAGAGCAAAGGGTCTGAATACTTATGAAAATAAGGTATTTCTGTTTTTATTTTTTAATTCATTTGCAAAAAAAATCTAAAAACCTGTTTTGCTTTGTCATTATGGGGTATTGTGTGTAGATTGATGAGGGGGAACAATTATTTAACACATTTCAGAATAAGGTTTGCAAACGTAATAAAATGTGGAAAAAGGGAAGGGGTTTGAATACGTTCTGAATGCAACGTATATATAAACTTTTTAGGGGCACTTAGGTCATAAATGACCAGATTCATTTGTATTTAATACTTATAGGATCATGGAATGCATTTGTTCTGGTTTCTATATCAAGGTAATTGTTGCAGGTGGCAGAACAATGATGTATTGACAGTTTTGAGGAAGCCACTATAAAAAGATAGCATACCAAGCTACCAATTACTTCACAACAAAATAAGTTAAGCTACTAAAGTTAAGTAAACTAAAGTTACTGTGAAAAAGTAGTTCACTACATCCAAACTACTTTGTGAAAAAGTATCATACAGTTGAAGTCGGAAGTTTGCATACACCTTGTCCAAATACATTTAAACTCAGTTTTTCACAATTCCTGACATTTAATCCTCGTAAAAATTCCCTGTCTTAGGTCATTTAGGATCACCACTTTATTTTAAGAATGTGTCAGAATAATAGTAGAGAGAATGATTTATTTCAGCTTTTATTTATTTCATCACATTCCCAGTGGATGTGATACACTCAATTAGTATTTGGTAGCATTGCCTTTAAATTGTTTAACTTGGGTCAAACGTTTCGGGTAGCCTTCCACAAACTTCCCACAATAAGTTGGGTCAATTTTGGGCCATTTCTCCTGACAGAGCTGGTATAACTGAGTCAGGTTTGTAGGCCTGCTTGCTCGCACATGCTTTTTCAGTTCTGCCCACAAATTTTCTATAGGATTGAGGTCAGAACTTGTGATGGCCACCCCAATACCTTGACTTTTGTTATCCTTAAGCCATTTTACCACAACATTGGAAGTATACTTGGGGTCATTGTTCATTTGGAAGACCAAGCTTTAACTTCCTGACTGATGTCTTGAGATGTTGCTTCAATATATCCACATAATTTTCCTGCCTCATGATGCCATCTATTTTGTGAAGTGCATCAGTCCCTCCTGCAGCAAAGCACTCCCACAACATGATGCTGCCTCCCCCGTGCTTCATGGTTGGGATGGTGTTCTTCGGCTTGCAAGCCTCCCCCTTTTCCCTACAAACATAACAATGGTCATTATGGCCAAACAGTTCTATTTTTGTTTCATCAGACCAGAGGACATTTCTCCAAAAAGTATGATCTTTGTCCCCATGTGCAGTTGTAAACCGTAGTCTGGCTTTTTTATGGCGGTTTTGGAGCAGTGGCTTCTTCCTTGCTGAACTGCCTTTCAGGTTATGTCGATATAAGACTTGTTTTACTGTGGATATAGATACTTTTGTACCTGTTTCCTCCAGCATCTTCACAAGGTCCTTTGCTGTTGTTCTGGGATTGATTTGCACCTTTCGCACCAAAGTACGTTCATCTCTAGGAGACATAATGTGTCTCCTTCCTGAGCGGTATGACGTTTGCGTGGTCCCATGGTGTTTATACTTGCGTACTGTTGTTTGTACAGATGAGCGTGGTACCTTCAGGCGTTTGCAACTTGCTCCCAAGGATGAACCAGACTTGCGGAGGTCTACAATTTTGTTTCTGAGGTCTTGGCTGATTTATTTTGATTTTCCCATGATGTCAAGCAAAGAGGCACTGAGTTTGAAGGTAGGCCTTGAAATAAATCCACAGGCACACCGCCAATTGACTCAAATGATGTCAATTAGCCTTTCAGAAGCTTCTAAAGCCATGTCATCATTTTCTGGAATTTTCCAAGCTGTTTAATGACACAATCAACTTAGTGTATGTAAGGTTCTGACCCACTGGAATTGTGATACAGTGAATTATAAGTGAAATAATGTCTGTAAACAATTGTTGTCATGTACAAAGCAGATGTCCTAACCAACTTGCCAAAACTATAGTTTGTTAACAATACATTTGTGGAGTGGTTGAAAAACCAACCTAAGTATGTAAACTTCCGACTTCAACTGTATGTAAATCTGAAATGTCAGACTACATATTGCAAGAGCAGATCAGGTCATATGTTAACAGAATGTGTAATTTAGCCTATTAATAACAAAATCTATGTTTCAAGTGAGAATGAGGCAGGCCTGAAGCCGAAAAATAAAGAAAATGATTGCCTACTTCACCCATATTTTATTGTAGTGTGTTGTTCCAATATCTAGCTACACAACTAGAGGGCAAAACCCCCCCACTAAAAACACTAAAACACTAAAAACACTACCTAGATTTGAATTTAGTTGAACTTCCACCAAGCTACTCTAAAATGTCGTTAAATTACTAGTTGAACTACCTATACAGTGTCTTCAGAAAGTACTGTATTTACACCCCTTGACTTTTCTACATGTTGCTTTGTTACAGCCTGAGATTTTGTGTCGCTGGCCTACACACAATACCCCATAATGTCAAAGTGGGAAAATATTTTTCGAAATATTTACAAATTCATACAAAAATTAAAAGCTGAAATGTATTGAGTTAATAAATATTCAACCCTTTTGTTATAGCAAGCCTAAATACATAAAAAAAACAGATGATGCTGGGCCAATTGTGCGCCGCCCTATGGGACTCCCAATCACAGCCGGATGTGATACAGCCTGGATTCGAACCAGGGACTGTAGTGACACCTCTTGCACTTAGATGCAGTGCCTTAGACCGCTGCGCCACTCGGGAGTAAACATTTGCTTAACAAGTCACATAATAAGTTGCACTCACTCTATGTGCAATAATAGTGTTAAACATGATTTTTGAATGACTACCTCATTTCTGTACCCCACACATACAATTATCTCTAAGATTCTTCAGTCAAGCAATGAATATCAAAAAGATTAAAACACAAAGACCAGGAAGGTTTTCCGCAAGAGGACCTTTTGGTAGATGGATAAAAAAGCAGGCATTGAATATTTCTTTGAGCATAGTGAAGTTATTAATTGTACTTTGTCACTACAAAGATACAGGCACCCTTCCTAACTCATCTGCCAGAGAGGAAGAACACTGCTCAGGGATTTCACCATGAGGCCAGTGGTGATTTTAAAACAGTTACAGAGAACTTAGGATGGATCACAACATTGTAGTTACTCCACAATACTAACATAAATCACAGAGTGAAAAGAAGGAAGCCTGTAAAGAATAAAAATATTCCAAAACATGCATCCTGTTTGCGATAAGGCACTAAATTAATACTGCAAAAAAAGAATGTGTGCAAAGAAAGTAACTTTTTGTCCTGAATAAAAAAGCGTTATATTTGGGGCAAATCCAACCCAACAAATCACTAAGTACCATTCTTCATATTTGTGGTGGTGGCTGCATGTTATGGGTATGCTTGTTATCGGCAAGGATTAGGGAGGTTTAGGATAAAAGTAAACAGAACAGAGCTAAGCACAGGCAAAATCCTAGAGAAAAACCTGGTTCAGTCTGCTTTCCACCAGACACTGGGAGAGGAATTCACCTTTCAGCAGGACAATAACCTAAAATACAAGGCCAAATATACACTGGAGTTGCTTAATTTTCTTCCACTCTGGCATTACAGAGTATTTTGTGTAGATCCCAGAATATTTAAAAACAATTAAATCAATTGGAATCACATTTTGTAACACAACAAAATGTGGAAAATTCAAAAGGTGTGAATATTTTATGGTTCGATTCCCGGGACCACCAATACGTAGAATTTAAGTCGTTTTGGATAAAAGCGTCTGCTAAATGGCATTTATTATTATTATTATTATAATAGTTCACTACTCCCCAACACTGGATATTGGTTGCTGAAAAGTATGTTGGTTCTGAATAATACAATTACAAAAACAATTCTTGATCAGGCCAATATCAGGCCTGGGCCTATGTTCTGTGATTTTTCCAGTGCAGTTCATTTTGGAAGATATTTTTGGTGCACATTTCTTCCAACCTCCAAACAAGCATGTTTATAATATCCAGTAAAATTGTACTTCTTAATTGAAATAGTGACAGTATACTAGTATGCAGTGGACACAGGCCTACCTCAGTGTTAATTTACCTCAATGGATGAAAACTCCAAAAGGCCTCTGAGGTTTGGACGCCATCTTGTGGGTATAGAACTTATCAAAGTCCTCTTTACCTGGCAAGTGAAACAGAAGTTTAGTTGGTTACAAATACCTATTTGTGGTGTGATGAGTGGGTCTGAAACTTTAGTTTTAGAATACATTCTATAATATTTTCTGCTTTTAAATTTATAGCCTAACTATTAATTATTGAGGAATATAATGGCCCAGATACACCACGCGTAAAATCGACGTCGGTGAGACTTGCGTGATATGGAGGTAGGGGACTCACCCCTGGAGGTCGCCCCCCCCCCTCTCCCCAGGTAGGATATGAACACATCAAAAGACATTGCATAACAAAAATAGAATTACAGGAAATTAGCTGTAAAACTGAAGAAAAAAATTCAGCCTCATGGCAGAATGTATAGAATTGCAGCAAATTTACTTTAAAAATTGAACATTCTCTCAGATTCATTGAAAGATGTGTAGAATAGCATGGGATTACCTATATAACTGCTAATTTTCCCTCTGCCCCATGGCAATATGTGTAGAATTGTAGGAAATTAGCTTTAAAAGAGCAACATTTTCGCTCAGCCACATGGCAAAATGTGTAGAATAGCATGAGATTAGCTATACAACTGCAAAGAAATAATTTGGCAAAATGGCAAATGGCAAAATGTGTAGAATTGTACAGTTGAAGTCAGAAGTTTACATACACTTAGGTTGGAGTCATTAAAACTTGTTTTTCAACCACTCCACAAATTTCTTGTTAACAAACTATAGTTTTGGCAAGTCTGTTACGACATCTGCTTTGTGCATGACACAAGTCATTTTTCCATCAATTGTTTACAGACAGATTATCTCACTTATAACTCACTGTATCACAATTCCAGTAGGTCAGAAGTTTACATACACTAAGTTGACTGTGCATTTAAACAATTTGGAAAATTCCAGAAAATGATGTCATGGCTTAAGAAGCTTCTGATAGGCTAATTGACATCATTTGAGTCAATTCTGTACAGCACTTTGACATATCAGCTGATGTAAGAAGGGCTTTATGAATACATTCAATTTTATTTGAATTGGAGGTGTATCTGTGGATGTATTTCAAGGCCTACCTGTCCTGGTTTCAAGGACTACTCCAAACTCAGTGCCTCTTTGCTTGACATCATGGGAAAATCAAAAGAAATCAGCCAAGACCTCAGAAACAAAATTGTAGACCTCCACAATATCCTTGGGAGCAATTTCCAAACGTCTGAAGGTACCACGTTCATCTGCACAAACAATAGTACGCAAGTATAAACACCATGGGACCACGCAGCCGTCATACCGCTCAGGAAGGAGACGCGTTCTGTCTCCTAGAGATGAACATACTTTGGTGCGAAAAGTGCAAATCAATCCCAGAACAACAGCAAAAGACCTTGTGAAGATGCTGGAGGAAACAGTTACAAAAGTATCTATATCCACAGTAAAACGAGTCCTATATTGACATAACCTGAAAGGCAGCTCAACAAAGAAGAAGCCGCTGCTCCAAAACCGCCATAAAAAAGCCAGACTACGGTTTACAACTGCACATGTGGACAAAGATCGTACTTTTTAGAGAATTGTCCTCTAATCTGATGAAACAAAAATAGAACTGCCATAATGTCCATCGTTATGTTTGGAGGAAAAAGGGGGTGGCTTGCAAGCCGAAGAACACCATCCCAACCGTGAAGCATGGGGGTGGCAGCATCATGTTGTGGGGGTGCTTTGCTGCAGGAGGGACTGGTGAACTTCACAAAATAGATGGCATCATGAGAAAGGAAAATGATGTGGATATATTGAAGCAACATCTCAAGACCAGTCAGGAAGTTAAAGCTTGGTTGCAAATCGGTCTTCCAAATGGACAACCCCAAGCATACTTCCAAAGTTATGGCTTAAGGACAACAAAGTCAAGGTATTGAAGTGGCCATCACAAAGTCCTGACCTCAATCCTAGTGCAGAACTGAAAAAACGTGTGCGAGCAAGGAGGCCTACAAACCTGACTCAGTTACACCAGCTCTGTCAGGAGGAATGGGCCAAAATTCACCCAACTTATTGTGGGAAGCTTGTGGAGGGCTACCTGAAATGTTTGACCTAAGTTAAACAATTTAAAGGCAATCCTACCAAATACTAATTGAGTGTATGTAAACTTCTGACCCACTGGGAATGTGATGAAAGAAATAAAAGCTGAAATAAATAATTCTCTCTACTATTATTTTGACATTTCACATTCTTAAAATAAAGTGGTGATCCTAACTGACCTAAGACAGGGAATTTTTACTAGGATTAAATGTCAGGAATTGTGAAAAACTGTGTTTAAATGTATTTGTCTTAGGTGTATGTAAACTTCCGTCTTCAACTGTATATCATTTTTTGAGGGTCAGACCTTACGGGCCCGCAAAACTACGGTACGCCGCTAATAAGAGTCCTACTGCTGTCAATGTTAGGCTACCTTCTACACTGGTGCATGGAGACTATTTTTCTCGGATCCACCCACGTAAACACCATACAAAGTGCCTGAAATAATTGGTATAAATCATTTTTTGACAATTAAAACATACTCACTCAGCTTCATAGTAATAGAAACAGTACTGGCGTCCTGCTCACGGTTGTGCATGCATAAATCAGGTGTAGCTCCTCTGTAATTTATATACACTACATGTTTATTTTAGGAATTTATTTATAGGGGGCAATTTACATTAATCAACATCAATATTACAATAATGCAAAATCCATGTAAATGTGCCGGGGTTAGCCAAAAGCTAATTTGCACCCTTAGTCCCAGGGCAAGTAAGGGCAATTACACAACAATACAAAATACAAATACATTACATTGAATAAGATATATTTCTAACAACAACAACTTATTTGTAATAAAAACACTATCATCAACTGTCGTCTTACACATGAGGAACCATAGATGACTCATGTACAAGTTTGGATATTTCATTCCAGTATATTGTATTTCTAACAGAGAAGACCGATTGATAAAATTTACTGTGGCAAAGTGACAAAGCAATTCCCTCTAGTTACTGCCCTTGTTGTCCTGGAGTTGCTTTCCTTGAGCATGCTATGCTGGCATAGGGGTGGAGGGGCAAGACCGTGCAGAATCTTAAAGACAAGGCTTGCATCTACATACTGCTTAAAGCTATCCAGACTGAATGAATTATGTTTGCGTGTTAACTTGTGGGAGATCATTTAAATAGATGGTAAACAGAAGGGGGCCTAATATTTACCCTTGTGGGACCCCAATGTTATAGTAAAGAGAGTCCGACTGAGTGTCCCCCAAATTAACCCTTTGACTTCTGTTTGTCAGATGGGAATACATCCAACTAATGGCTTCAGTGGACACATTAGGGAGGATAGTTTGGATAGGAGGACCTCATGATTCACGGTATCAAAGGCCTTTTTAAGATCCAAAAATACTGTGCCGACCTCCCCACCTATGTCCAGTTTAGATTTAAACCACTCCAGAAAATAGCAATTGGCTGTTTCGGTGGAATGGTTAGTTCTGAATCCAAATTGCATTTGATGTATGGAGTTGCCCTGACTGAGGTGATCAGTCAGATGATCAGCCACCCATCTTTCAGCTACTTTTGATAGCAGTGGATGCATGCTTATAGGTCTGTAATTTTCCACCCGTGTTGGGTCACCAGATTTTAAAACAGGTATCACTGCAGCAGACTTCCAAGCATTGGGGAAGAACCCATATTTGATGGACAGATTAACTTCTTTGGGGTAGGGGGCAGTATTTTCACGTCCGGATGAAAAGCATGCCCAGAGTGAACAGCCTGCTACAAAGCCATAAAAGCTGGAATATGCATACTATTAGTAGATTTGGATAGAAAACACTATGAAGTTTCTAAAACTGTTTGAATAATGTCTGTGAGTATAACAGAACTCATATGGCAGGCAAAAACCTGAGAAAAAATCCAACCAGGAGGTGGGAAATCTGAGGTTGGTCGATTTTCAACTCAGCTCCTATTGAAGATACAGTGGGATATTGGTAACTTCCTAAGGCTTCCACTAGATGTCAACAGTCTTTAGAACCTTGTCTGATGCTTCTACTGTGAGGTGGGGCTGAATGAGAGGGGATTGAGTAAGGTCTACCATGACCTGAACATGCGCTGACCATGCGCGTTCATGTGAGAGCGAGCTTTGTTCCATCGCACTTCTGAAGACAAAGGAATTCTTCGGTTGGAACATTATTGAAGAATTATGTTAAAAACATCCTAAAGATTGATTCAATACTTCATTTGTCATGTTTTTACGGACTGTAATATAACTTTTTTAACTTTTCGTCCGTACTTTCCGCTGGACTTGCCCGTGCGTCGTGAGTTTGGTAAGTGTACTGAACGCTAGAATAACAAGGAGTAATTTGGACATAAATTATGGACATTATCGAACAAAACAAACATTTATTTGGAACTGGGATTCCTGGGAGTGCATTCTGATGAAGACCATCAAAGGTAAGTGAATGTTTATAATGTTATTTCTGACTTATGTTGACTGCACAATATGGCGGATATATTCGTGTCTTGATTGGGCTCTGAGCGCCGACTCAGATTATTGCATGGTTTGCTTTTTCCGTAAAGCTTTTTTGAAATCTGACACAGCGGTTGCATTAAGGAGAAGTGCATCTAAAATTCCATTTATAACAGTTGTATCTTTTAGCAATGTTTATTATGAGTATTCCTGTAAATTGATGTGGCTCTCTGCAAAATCAAAGGATGTTTTGGAACTTCTGAACGTAACGCGCCAATGTAAACTCAGATTTTGATATAAATATGAACTTTACCGAACAAAACATACATGTATTGTGTAACATGAAGTCCTATGATTGTCATCTGATGAAGATCATCAAAGGTTAGTGATTAATTTTATCTATATTTCTGATTTTTGTGAATCCTCTCTTTGGCTGGAAAAATGGCTGTGTTATTCTGTGAATAGGCACTCACCTAACATAATCGTTTGGTTTGCTTTCGTCGTAAAGCCTTTTTGAAATTGGACACTGTGGCTGGATTTACAAGTGTATCTTTAAAATGGTGTAAAATACATGTATGTTTGAGGAATTTTAATTATGGGATTTCTGTTGTTTTGAATTTGGCGCCCTGCAGTTTCACTGGCTGTTGAAGAGGTGGGACGTTACCGTCTCACGTACCCTAGAGAGGTTAACTAGATGTACAATAGGGGCAATCAGAGAATATTTGTGTCTCTTCAGGAATACAGTGTCTAGAGCTCCTGAAGAAGCGGAGATTTCAGGAATTCTGAATATTGGTTTATTATAATCTCTGGGAGTGAGAAATGTGGTCTTGTTTTAAAATCTTTTAGCCATTTCTCTGACAGAGTCAACAACAAAACATTTTAAAGGTGGTGGATATGAAATTAGAGTCTTGATTTGGAATCCCAATAACCTTTAATTCAGGGTGTTTTGGGGATTTTCAGCTCCTCTCCTTGTTAGTTTCTTGAGATTTTTTTTTGGGGGGGGACAGGGAGTACTTCTCACGGTCTCCCTAATCTTTGTCGGCTGGGTAGTGATACAGTATGTGCGTAGGATACCTGCTGTTTGTGTGTGAAGGTATGTGAGTAAGGAGCCAGTATAAAATGAATGGTTTTGTACAACGGACTAGGACGTCCTCGTGAATAAACATTTGATTTTTGTTGGCTGGGCCTCTGTCTGTTTTCATTTCAACCAGTATCTTATAAATTCTGGGTTGCAGACTGAGTAGTTAATTGAGGTTCAGTTTATGAACATTGAGAACATAATTCTCGTAACAGGAACTGAGTTTCTGTCTCGAAGGTGGCTTTTGTTTGGGACATATCAAGAGTTTGCATTAAAATAAGATTATCTGCAGATTGCTCATTGTCTTGCAAAGCCATGTTAGTGACAGAGGTTATGCTCACATACACAGAATGTCCTTTTCTGAACCAGATAATATAGGCTACACAAATATAGTGTGGCAGACCAGAGGGTTTGGTCAAGACATTTACACAGATCAGACACTGACAGAGTTGGAATAACTCGGTTTCAAGAATGTTTATTTAAATACCACACAAAAACAAAAGGTCTCCCCTAGGAGACCCTCTCCGGCACCCCGATGATTGGGGGACCAGTGGGTTTTGGAAGTGTGCTTTTGGAGCAGTGATTTGACACTCCGGGCAGCTGCGACAATAGTCTTCCACGGCCCTACTCATCCCGGGCTAGTGGAACCGGGCTGCAATCTGTTCCTGGGTCTTCACCATTCCCAGGTGCGCCCCCAACAGGTGGGTGTGGGCCAGCTGAAGAACGTTTCCCAAGTACCGTCGGGGCAGCAACACTACCTCTTGAAGTTCCCCCTGTTGGTGTGACACCTGATAAAAAAAGGTTATTCTTGATTTGGAAATGGGTTTATCGCCAGTCATTCACCCTCGGAAGTAGCTGTCCATCCACCGCTATCACTTGGGCTGCGGCGGCTTTTAAGTTCGGGTGTCTTGACTGGTCCCTCGAAATTGAGGCGGGGGAGGATGGGTTCCTCCACCAGTGGTTCACCAGGGGGGTTGGGTTCCGGGCCCCTTGAGACTCATACTCCGGACGCATAGATACAGGTTTGTCAACCGCTTGCTTCCGGGCCGTGCAGGCGACAGGCCGTCTTCGGCCGACTCATACCTTTTTCCTCAGATCAGGCCTCCACAGTGCCGCGAACAGCGGACAATCTCGTCCCACGAGGAGTGGTACCGGCAACTCTGGTACGGCACCCACCACCATCTGGCACCCTTGTGGCGTCACGATATTGGCCCATACGGTTGGATACCGCTTTGTGTCACTGTGGACACAGGAAATGGACATCTCCCTACCACGTTTGGTCCCCTGGTTCAACAGGCTCGTGGTTATTAGCGTTACTTCCGGAGTCTAATAAAGCTTCCGTGTCGTGTCCGTCAACCTTCACCGGGACCATGGGTGCCGTTGATTTGTGGTGCGCCCAACAGGAGGTGACGTAGTTCGCTGCGTGGCCCACCTCGCCTCCGGGGCTTGCTGATGGCATCGACTTCTCTCGAGAAGGGCAATTCCAGGCAAGGTGCCCCCAGGCGCCACAATCAAAACACCTCCCAGCCGTCTCTCCACAGGTATGCAAACCTTTGGCCCTGCCGACTGTCGGTTCGGGGTACACAGTGATGGGGCTGTCCTTCCATCCCCCTTCCGGGTCCCGACTCAGTCATGCTCCCACTCAGCAGTGCCTCAGTGTTCTGATGCGTCTCCACTGCTCCCAGGAGGCCCTCCAAGGTCTGGGGTGCACATAGACTTGCTACCCTCTTCATGTCGTGGGGTAGAGCCCATAAGAAGCGATCCAGGACCACTTTGTCTAGGATGGAGAGGGTGGATACGTCGGTTAGGAGCCATGCCTTGGTGACGCGTAGTAGGTCGCTCATTTGGGCTCGGGGGGATGCGTTGGCCACGAACCTCCAGTTGTGGAACAGTTGGGCCCGATGGGCCAGGCTGTACCCGTAGCGGCTGAGTATCTCCCGTTTGAGTCCGTCATAGTTAGCCGCCTGTTGTTAAGGTCCCAATATGCCTTTTGGGCGTTCCCAGAGAGGAACGGGGCCAGCAGACTTACCCACTTCGGCCTTGGCCATCCTTCCCGTAGTGCTGTCCATTCAAACGTACAGAGGTAGGTTTCGATTTCGCTGTCTTCCGTTACCTTGATTTAAAAACTCCTCCTTCCTGATTTCCTCAACGAGGCGGATATTTTGTAGCCGCTGTTCCTCCAGCGTTCGTTCCTGAACCGCCTGTTGTGCTTGTTGGGCCCGGATGAACTGAGCTATCAACTCGTCCATGCTGACGCTGCGTAAACGTCAACTCTGATTTGACCACGTTATCAGAATGCCTGGATTCTCTACCACTTGTGGCAGACCAGGGGTTTAGGTCAAGACGCTTACACAGATCAGATACGGACAGAGTTGGATTAGCTCGGTTTCACGGATGTTTATTTAAATATCAAACAAAAAGAAAAGAATAGGTCTCCCCCGGGAGACCCTCTCCGGGATACCGTCTTCTGGGCTCCGGGTCTTGCTGTGTCCTGTGGGGAACAAAACTGAGCTCCCTCCGTTATCCCTGGGACTGAGCACGACTATACGGGAGTATTCTCTCTTCCCTCAGTCCCTCTCCCATGTGTCTGGCAGCTCTCCCATGTGTCTGGCAGCTTCTGGCAGCTTTATGGGACTAGTCCAGATGGTGAGCAATCAGCCCTTTGATTACTCACCAACCACAATCAGCCCCAAGTAGTCCTGGCCAGAGAGCCCGTCGAGACCTGGCACGTCCAGCAGAGAGAGCCATCGCCTTGTGATGTAGACCTCGTCTGTCACCAGGCCTCAACAAGTCTCCCCCTGGTGGCTGATCTGCTGTACGCCACAATAGATTATTTCAATCATGTTCCACCATTAATCAATGATTTTGGACTGGATGGCTAATTAGGGGGACTTTTCTCCACTTCTCCCAGAATTACATTCTCCATATCAGCCTTTTTTCTGCAGGTGGCCTAACTCCAGACTCTGATGGGGAAGCTTGGTACCCTGGGCCGCTTGGGTGTTTGTTGATTCCGGATTGTTTGAATGAAGGCCAGCATTGATGTTTGGCTGCCTTCTTTTGTATTCCGCAAAGAGTTGCACCGCCTTCGTGGTCCCTTATTATCCTCAGAGTTTTATATTATGTTATGATTGTCACTGGTCTAAGTAGCCACTTTCCCAACTTAATTTTTTGTATTTTTCCTCATATTCTTCTTATTTTTCTTGGAATGAGAGGTTATTGTTGTAGACTATGGCTCACCAGGTCCTTGGGAGCCGAGAAATTCTGCTCTTCAACCTCCATCTCACTTTCTGCCATTTCAGCTGAGATATGTGATACGTCTGTCCTTGTCATGGGGACAGAATTGTTGTCCTGCACATAGTGTGAAAAAGTTTCCTCTGTGCACCTTATGTTGTCCAGTGTAGTAGGACTGTACTCTACCTTGGGCCTTGTCCATCATAAAATACTTTGATCCGGTGAGGGCCTATCTTTACCGACTATGTTATGGGAGTGATGGGTGCTGCTACAACATATACAAAACGATCTCCATTGGAGCAGTTTGTAAAGTTGACTTTTGTATCTTATCATGTGCCTCAACAATCTCCCCACCACCCTACATCGAGCTTTAGCCAGAAACTCAGTCAACACTATCATCTGTTGATTCAGGTAGTTCTTTATTTGTAACTTGAATTGATTTCTGGTCAGCCATGCGTGACTTCAAACTGAAAGGATTATTCTCTTTGAACACAACATGTTTTCCTCTGATCAGAAGCTTTGCCCTTGCTTCCTTGCTGAGAAGATATATACGCCAGAGTGCACTTACTTTCTGTACTGACCTCAAGTGGTTTGGATGAATTTCATCTATGAGACTGTGGTAGAGCTTCTCCTCCTTAATGGGATTGGCTATGACCTCCTCTTTTGTCAGGATTTCTCTGTCCATGATAAAAATAGGTAAAACATTCTCCTTTTGGGCATTTCATCCCACAACCTTGCTCCAGGTCTAATTTTCCTTGACATCAGTTTTTCCATTACTGGAAATAGCCACAACTACAGCAGCCATTTTAATTGTAGTGTTCATTTTTAAAGTAATTTGTTTAACATTGAAATGTATCAACAAGACTATTCAGCATTATACAGTGAGGATACTTCTTACTCAACTGATGGATGGATGGTTGATCCTCAAATAGATATTTTCTGGATTCAGTGTTATCCAGCGATTGAAGCTTCTTAGTTGGGCTGAATACCAAGACAAAAGGAGATGTCAAAACATAACAAACAAAATATGGACATATCTTTACGGACCTTACAGGCCATTGGTTGCTAAGTCCTACAAAGAAAGAAAGAAACAAATAAGATTTCCCTTCACTGGAACTAAGGGGCCTAGCCCAAACCATGAAAAACAGACCCAGACCCTTATTCCTCCTCCAACAAACCTATGCATTGGGGCAGGTGGCGTTCTCCTGGCATCCGCCAAACCCAGATTCGTCCGTGCGTGATTCATCACAGCAGAGAACGCATTTCCACTACTCCAGAGTCGAATGGTGGGGAGCTTTACACCACTCCAGCCGACGCTTGGCATTGAGCATGGTGATCTTAGGCTTGTGTGCGGCTGCTCGGCCATGGAAACCCATTTTATGAAACTCCCAACAAACAATTATTGTGCTGACGTTACTCCCAGAGGCAGTTTGGAACTCGGTAGTGAATGTTGCAACTGAGAACAGACGATTTTTCTGCACTGCGCACCTCAGCACTCGGTGGTCCCGTTCTGTGTGCCTCTGTGGCCCACCACTTCACGGCAGAGCCGTTGTTGCTCCTAGACGTTTCCACTTCACAATAACAGCTTACAGTTGACCAGAGCAGCTCTAGCAGGGCAGACATTTTATGAACTGACTTGTTGGAATGGTGGCATCTTATGATGGTGCCACGTTGAAAGTCACTGAGCTCTTCATTAAGGGCATTCTACTGCCTGTTTGTCTATGGAGATTGCATGGCTGTGTGCTCGATTTTATACACCTGTCAGAAAATCCACTAATTTGAAGGGGTATCCAAATGTTTTTGAATACAGTAATCCCTCGTTTATCGCGGGGGTTACGTTCCGAAAATGACCCGCGATAAGTGAAATCCGCGAAATAGAAAACTTTTTTTTTTTTTACAATTAGCAACTATTACATGTATACAAATACAGTGACTCACGTGTAGGCCGTTTCACTGCTCTTCAGACTGGCCCCCTGCATCCTGACTGCGCTCTGCAGTGTTCTCTTCTTCTGAAGCCCGCGTGGCAGGTGTGTTTGTTCGGAGAAGAACATAGTGATAGGCAGCTGTTTGTCGCTCTTTTTTCTTCTTTGCAAAAAGATCCTTGTACACCGACATGCCACCATCGATTACGTTGGAGAACTGTAATGAACGGCTCATCAAAGGGTCCCATTCCTCAGCTACTCGCTTAAGTTCAGTGGCCATTCGCACCATGGTTGCTAAGCGACCAAGCGTTAGTCCTTCCTTCCTTCCTGGCCAACTTAATGTAAATTTGCCAAGCTGTTTTATGTACGTACACATAACTGCACGAGACGACAAATGATAGCACAATTCGTGCATGTTTTGATACAAGAAGCGGGAGTGAGTTTTTAGCGAATCAGAATGCAGAGCACAATGCACCAAAAAAAAAAAAAAAATGCATTATGAAAATCCGCGAAATAGCGAATCCGCGATAAGTGAACCGCGAAGTGGCGAGGGATCACTGTATATATATAGTATATGACCTTGTACAACTACTGTCTTAATCTATAATAACTTAAAGTATAAAGCATGACTCCATTGTGTATGTTTTGTTGTTCTTTGAGTCACTGTAAACAATGTATAACTTAGAAGTCCAGGTCAGGGCTACCCCCAGAATTTGCTACACTGGTGTCAGATGTGGGATGGCGGCCGTGACCCCATCAGAGAGGCGTGTACACATGAGGGACTTGGTATAGAGAAGTGTGGGCACACTTCCGCAGGAAGGGGGTAATGTAGTGACCTTAACCCAACACCTAGTGACCTCATCAAGGGGTTTGTACCTCTTGGCATTGCAGTTAAGGTGTTCGTTTGACAGTTGCTGGACCTGGGTTCAAGTCCTGGTCGGGGCTCCTCCCAGGATTCACTACAATAGGTTTACAACTATTATGTTAATCTCATAGTCTATAAATGATACAGTTGAAGTACAGTTTTGTTACCACAGGTGATTGGTAGCTTGGATGACTGTGCTTGTGATGTGGAGACGATTGATGCCTTCAACGATGAGCGACTCTTGCCCAAACTTCAGAAGCTGCTTGAGTTCGACTAGCTCAGGTTTTATAAGATGAGTCAGATTTGTGACACTTGTCATTTCATGTGTCCCAACTATGTCATCCTTGATCATATAGCTCTGTCTTTCTTTACTAAGTGAACCTGAATAAGACTTATTCATTCTGGACAGACAAAAGCCTCCGTGGACATAGGAACTGTGCTGTAATACCGTGCAGGCCAGTGAGTATCTTTCAAACATATTGACTCAAGTTGGGTTAAGATTGTACTCCTGTGCCACAGAATGAGGTTCCAGAGGGAGTCAAAACAAATAGGGAGTAAGGCAATATGGTAATATGATTGGGAACTTCATAACGGGAAGTATTTGAAATGATTAAGAGGGTCATATCACATAGCTACTGTAGTTGACTTTGGCAATTTAGATGGGCTAAAATTGTTGAATTAGGTGTGTGTGTGTACGGAAGCAGTACTTAGCAGAAGCGAACAACCAGGATTGTGAGAAGACTGAGAAGTTTTGAGCGGTGGACAGCTTCCTCAGGTAAATCATGAGCTCTATGCCCCTGTGGCTGTTTCTCTGTGCAGTGAGGAGACCAGACAGTCCCTCCTGGAATGGAACAAGCACGATGACGAGGCAGAACGCTTCTGTGATTGATGGTAAGCTAACCATGTTGTCTTCTCAGTGAAGTAAAAATAATATTTTTTTTTAAATCACACTTGTCCAAATACCTGTGAAAGACAGCTGGACTATTTGTGCGTGGCAATAGCTTTTTCCACTCAAGAGGATGTCAAATCTTTCACCTTCTTAGCAACCTCATGTGCTGTAGGCTACAGTATTGTAGAATAAATTAAACAGACACATCCTCTTAATTAAGGTTAGATGAGGATGAGGAATATCCTGATTCACTGTCCATGGATCTACTGTTGAATCCAGTGCACTTCAATGGATACAAAAGGGCCAGAAGCCTGGTAAATCTGGAACAGCATCTATGAGGAGAACTGCTAAAAGTAAGACTTGGTTACACTTTTTAAAACATAAATGTTTGTTAATGCTCTATAAATGTAATACCTTCTTGTAAGTTGTAAAGCTTATGAATGTTCATAAATGCTTCCCTTGAATATGAATCCGTTTTCTCTTAATCCATGAAGCTGTAGTGTAGGTTATATGTTGGATTTTTACTGTAGGCTACAATGTGAGAATTTCCTCAGACCATACACTGTGAAGCAGCCTTTAAATCCTATGGTATCCTACTCACGTTAATTTACCACTGTAATGCCATATTCTACAAATGCAGTAATTTGCTGTTAAGAATAAATTCAAATTGATCTAAGTGTCAAGATTATATATACATTGCAACCAACAATTTTCATTTATCTTTATTGTTTCTTTCCACTCGCAGAAACTGATGGTAAGTATCATGTTCCTTACAATTATAAATCTATTGGACCATGAAATGTTTGTTCAATGAGCTAAATTGAGCAAATCCCATAAAATCTAGAATCTCAAGGAAGACATTTCCAGATACCTCCTGGATGGTGAGACGCGCGCACGCACGCACGCACGCACGCACGCACGCACGCACGCACGCACGCACACACACGTCTAGGACTACCTCCAGAGAGAGGAAGTACTTTCTTTCTCCCTATGACTTTATTCAATCAGAACCGCTATGTGGATTTTAGGGGGAAACTTGTGGAAACTTGTGATGGATTGTTTTACATTTTTGTTAAATACCTAATCCAGCTACTGAATCGTTCATCCACATTTCGTCATGTTTCAGCTTGTTGCCCAGATGAACTGTTATGCACATACTGTACCATTATTTATCTTTCACCTCTTTATTTCTGCAATGCAAATATTCCGTGGGAATATATTGGAATACGTCTATTGCTGAGGAGAGTATCAAAGGCCCTGTCCAGAAACAACCGTTGCCCATACCTGCTACTCACTAGACACTTGTGGAGATCTGAGAGGATTGGACAGATGTAAACAAGCCTATCAGAGGGCACAAGAGGCCTAGGTGGAGCTATACTGCTTAAACCTATCAAATCCTCTCAGATCAGCGGAGTGGCAAAACACCAGTCTCAACGTCAACAGTGAAGAGGCGACTCCGGGATGCTGGCCTTCAAGGCAGAGCTGCAAAGAAAAAGCCATATCTCAGACTGGCCAATAAAAATAAAAGATTAAGATGGGCAAAAGAAAACAGACACTGGACAGAGGAACTCTGCCTAGAAGGCCAGAATCAGGAGTCACCTCTTCACTGTTGACGTTGAGACTGGTGTTTTGTGGGTACTATTTAATGAAGCTGCCAGTTGAGGACTTGTGAGGCGTCTGTTTCTTAAACTAGACACTCTAATGTACTTGTCCTTTTGCTTAATTGTGCACCGGGCCTCCCACTCCTCTTCTTATTCTAGTTAAGCCAGTTTGCGGCTGTTCTGTGAAGGGGATAGTACACAGTGTTGTACAAGATCTTCAGTTTCTTGACAATTTCTAACATGAATACCTTTAATTCTCAGAACAAGAACAGACTGATAGTTTCAGAAAAAAAATTATTTGTTTGTGCCGCTTTGAGCCTGTAATCAAACCCACAAATCTGATGCTCCAGATACTCAACTAGTCAAAGGCGGCCAGTTGTAATTGCTTCTTTAATCAGAACAACAGTTTCAGCTGTGCTAACATAATTGCAAAAAGGTTTCTAAAATCAATATAGCCTTTAAAAGATAAACTTGGATAGCTAACACAACTGGCATTGGAACACAGAGTGATGATTGCTGATAATGGGCCTCTACGCCTTTGTAGATATTCCATAAAAGCAGTTTCCAGCTACAATAGTAATTTACAACATTAACAATGTCTACACTGTTTTCTGATCAATTTGATGTTATTATTAATTGACTCAAATGTGCTTTCTTTCAAAAACAAGGAATTTTTTTGTGACCCCAAACTGTTGAACGGTAGTGTATTTACATTTTTACATTTAAGTCATTTAGCAGACGCTCTTATCCAGAGCGACTTACAAATTGGTGCATTCACCTTATGATATCAGTGGAACAACCACTTTACAATAGTGCATCTAACTCTTTAAGGGGGGTTAGAAGGATTACTTTATCCTATCCTAGTATTCCTTAAAGAGGTGGGTTTCAGTGTCTCCGAAGGTGGTGATGACTCCGCTGACCTGGCGTCTGAGGGTTGTTCCACCATTGGGTGCCAGAGCAGCGACAGTTTTGACTGCTGAGCGGGAACTGTACTTCCTCAGAGGTAGGAGGCGAGCAGGCCAGAGGTGGATGAACGCAGTGCCTTGTTTGGGTGTAGGCCTGATCAGACCGAAGTACGGAGGTGCCGTTCCCCTCACAGCTCCGTAGGCAAGCACCATGGTCTGTAGCGGATGCGAACTTCAACTGGAAGCCAGTGGAGAGAGCGGAGGAGCGGTGGTACGTGAGAGAAACTTGGGAAAGTTGAACACCAGACGGCTCGCGCGTTCTGGATGAGTTGTAGGGGTTAATGCACAGGCAGGGAGCCCAGCCAACAGCCGAGTTGCAGTAATCAGACGGAGATGACAAGTGCCTGGATAGGACCTGCCGCTTCCTGCGTGAGCAGGTCGACTCTGCGAATGTTGTAGAGCATGAACCTACAGGAACGGGTCACGCCTTGATGTTAGTTGAGAACGACAGGTGTTGTCCAGGATCACGCCAAGTTCTTAGCACTCTGGGAGGAGGACACAATGGAGTTGTCAACCGTCGATGCGAGATCATGGAACGGGCAGTCCTTCCCCGGGAGGAAGAGCAGCTCCGTCTTGCCGAGGTTCAGCTTGAGGTGGTGATCCGTCATCCACACTGATATGTCTGCCAGACATACAGAGATGCGATTCACCACCTGGTTATCAGAGGGGGGAAAGTGTATGCCAGATAGGGTAAAGTGCAAACTCTTGCTTTATGCTGATGATTGCACACTGCCCTATCCCATCTGGACAAGAGGAAAACCTATGTAAGAATGCTGTTCATTGACTATAGCTAAGCATTCAACACCATAGTACCCTCCAAGCTCATCATTAAGCTCGAGGCCCTGGGTCTGAACCCTGCCCTGTGCAACTGGTTCCTGGACTTCCTGACGGGCCACCCCCAGGTGGTGAGGGTAGGAAACATCCCCTCCACTCTGCTGATCCTCAACACTGGGGCCCCACAAGGGTGCATGCTCAGCCCCCTCGTGTACTCCGTGTTCACCCATGACTGCGTGGCCAACCACACCAACTCAATCATCAAGTTTGCAGACAACACAACAGTAGTAGATTGATTACCAACAATGATGAGACAGCATACAGGGAGGAGGTGAGGGCTCTGGGAGTGTGGTGCCTGGAAAACAACCTCTCACTAAATTTCAACAAAACAAAGGAGATGATCGTGGACTTCAGGAAACAGCAGAGGGTGCGCCCCCTATCTACATCGACGGGACCGCAGTGGAGAAGGTGGAAAGCTTCAAGTTCCTTGGCGTACACATCACTGACTAACTGAATTGGACCACCCACGCAGACCTTAGGAAGCTAAAGAAATTTGGCTTGTCACCTAAAACCCTCACAAACTTTTACATATGCACAATTGAAAGCATCCTGTAGGGCTGTATCACCGCCTGGTACGGCAACGGCACCACCTGCAAACACACAGGGCTCTCCAGAGGGTGGTGCGGTCTGCCAAACGCATTACTGGGGGCAAACTACCCGCCCTCCAGTACACCTACAGCACCCGATGTCAAAGGAAGGCCAAAAAGATAAGAGGACATCAACCACCCGAGCCACTGGTGGTTCACCCCGCTATCATCCAGAAAGCGAGGTCATTACAGGTGCATCAAAGTAGGGACCGAGAGACTGAAAAACAGCTTCTATCTGAAGGCCATCAGACTGTTAAACAGCTATCACTAGCACATTAGAGGCTGTTGCCTATGAGCATAGACTAGGAATCACTGGTCACTTTAAGGAATGGAACACTAATCACTTTAATAATGTTTACATATCTTGCATTACTCATCTCATATGTATATACTGTATTCTATATTATTCTACGGTATCTAATTCACTTAATAATGTTTACATATCTTGCATTACTCATCTCATATGTATATACTGTATTTTATACTATTCTACGGTATCTTAGTCCGTTCCGCTCTGACATCGCTCGTCCATGTCTATGTAGTCTTAATTCATTCCTACTTAGATTTGTGTGTATTGGGTATATGTTGTGTAATTTGTTCGATATTACTGCACTGTCGGAGCTAGAAGCACAAGCATTTCGCTACACCCGCAATAACATCTGCTAATCACGTGTATGTGACTAATAAAATGTTATACAGGTATCAGGGAAGGATACAGTTTACATAGAGGAGACCCTGAGTAAGGAATGTATTTTGTTAGAGATTGGTTGTCTGACAACAAATTGTCACTACATTTGGGAAAAACTGAATCGATTTTGTTTGGAACAAAACCTAGATTGCTTAGGGGTGACAAGATAACGGTGAACTGTGCAGGCAAGGAGATTGAATCTAAAACAAGTGCATTTTATCTTGGTTTGTCCATAGATCAATCCCTTTCTGGAGACCTGAATGCTGCTAAAATTATTTCTAAAATGGTGAACAAATTGAAATGTTCATATCGTAAAACACTAGATATTTTAACATTAAAGTTAAGAAACTGCCTGTCTCAACCTTGATTCAGTGTCATTTTGATTACGCCTGCTCTGCTTGGTATAGTGGGCTATCAAAAAAGCTGAAAAAGAGAATGCAGGGCATGCAAAATAATGTTATCAGGTATATGCTGAATGCCCCTCTAGGACTCCAGGAGGGGAGTCCTAGGGGGGCATTAGGGGTACAGGAGTTCCAGGAGGTGGGCTTGTTGCCTTTGGAGTCCAGAGTGGACCAACTTAAACTTAATCATATGTTTGACATCTTAAATGATCGTGCCCCAGGTTACATGAAAAGCCACATTGATATGGCCTATAACCAACACAGCTACAATACCGGAGCTAGTGTTAAGATAGTGAAATCCCAAGAGTAAACAGTACTGCGAGAAACGTGTTTTTCTATACAGGCATTGTCTATGGAAAAGTAAAAATTGCTTCAAAAAGCAACGCAAAGGGTTTATTTGACAAGGTTGTCTAAGAGAATCACTCCACTGCCCCTTGTGCCCCTACTGCTGGCAGGTGTATTTATTTGAAGGATCGGTATGATGTGCAATTAAAGATTGTTTTAATGTGAAAATGAACATGATGGATTTTTAAGGTTAGGGAGAAGTGCAGTGAATAGTGCCACTTTTTAGGTAGTCAATATAAATTAATGCATTTATGATTGTTTGTAATTTTGTCTGCCTTTTAATCATTAGATGTGTTATTGTTTTTACCATCGAGGACCACTTTGGAAACAAGCGGTTTAATGCTTTCAAGTGATATCCTCTGGGTCCACATTGTACATTGTTGTTTATGTCTGGTTACCCAAAATAAATTAAATTATCGTCAGGACTTTAGGATGACTTTCCGCAACATATCCAGGATAATGGGCTGCATGGGCTGTGTTAAGTGCAGGCTCTGGGGCAAACTGCAGGTGAGTGAACCGCAAAGTTCCCTTCACTCTGTGTGTGTTGTGTGTGTGTGTGTGTGTGTGTGTGTGTGTGTGTGTGTGTGTGTTGGTGTCCTGTGTGGGGTGTGTTGGGGGAGGGATATTTGACTGCTCAGAAACATATTGTTCTGATACAAAGATCTATTTTAGTTAGTGAGGTAATAGTGTTGTTATACTGTGACCATTGTAGGTGACAGGTCAGTGGAGACTTCTCAGATGAGGAAGGGGAGGACCATTCTCCTCAAACAAAATAAAACTATAATAAATATATTCAAGTCACCAAATCATTGATTAAAACTCACTGTTTTGCAATGAAGGCCTACAGTAACCTCCACAGCACGGTAGGGTAGCACCATGGTGTAGCCGGAGGACAACTAGTTTCCGTCCTCCACTGGGTACATTGAAATGTGAAAGTCCTGACAAGTGACTTACAAGGGATCTAACAAAACAAATAAAGGAACATGGACCGTAACCAATACCCTTTCGGCTAAATGGCACTTTGATACTGTATCAGGGTAAAAAAATTAATACTTTGCACCATTTTTCTTGCAATAGCTTTTCATAATGAATTTATTGGTGAATGTTACTCACAGGAAATATTTTGTATACACATGTCAAACGTGTTGACCAATCATTGATAGAATGTGTACACTTCTCAGGGCCTTTCGAAGTGCTTATCCACTCTTTCTCAATGGCAGATTGGCTGTAAGGTAACTGAATGTAATGTGATGTAGAGATTGTTTTCTATGACTGAAATAAATATTGGTCTGTACACAATCTGTTAAGTAAAAACACAAAGAACACACACCCTTTTGGCGAGGTGGTGACTAGCGAAAGATACTATACAAATAAAAAATAAAGTCGCACACTCATCTCTTCTTGCTGTAAGAGTAAATAGCTTTGTCTGAGCCAGAAAGGCCCATAGGGCAAGAGCCTATCACCTATTCCTGTAGCATGAGGCAGATTAATGTACAAGTACACCCCATGGACTGTGAATCAACATCAGTTGCATGATCAGATGCGAATCTGTGAAGCCAAATCTGGCTCATAAATCTTCTTAAATCAGAGATGAGTGGGAATACAGTGGAATGAAAAGTCGTGTCAAAACACACAGGAGCTCAAACCTGATCTGCTTTAAAACACGTGTAATTGAATTGTAGTCGAGGGTTCGGCCAAGACACAAAACCCAATTTCGACATCCAGTCGTTCACAGACAAGAGAAACCTCTGAGCTGATCATGTTGGTCAGGACTTAGGAATGCAAACCAACTCTTAACACACTGGTTATGGTTTGCACCATCAAAGAAAGTGGGCGATTCATATTTATGATTGATTTGTCAATTGCAGTCACATTGATAACCAGAGGGTTCTTGAGCCTTCAGAGAACTGGGCTGTGTTCATTGTGTTCAAACTACCTGGACATCAAATAAGATATGCAAATGTCCATTTTCTGTTGCAAAACAATTTAAAACGGTGTCCATTGCATGTTTTGATAAACACGCCCCCTCTTTGTTATTTTGCTATGTATAGAGTACCACAATATGAGTCATAATACCCATAAAACCTAGGGGTCAAACAAGGAAATGGTTCCAATCATTTTCCACCATTTTAGAAACACTTAAAATAAAGTCTGTGTTTCTTGTAGGCTTACCCTGGCATTATGTTTTGATAACTGTGTAAATCTCTTTAGAACAAGGTGACATTTATCAATAGATTCACCTGTATTTACCTCCCAAAATAGAAATACTAATTAGCTGCTAATGTGGCTATCCTAAAAAAAACTACAAATGCCATGATCTGGATGAGATTGCCAAAATCGAGACAAAGGCAAGAATATCTGGATGAACTATCTATAACGGGAGTAGACGTGACACTATCTAATGTTAGCTAAATGTAGTAATGAATAAATTGGCTAAATTTCTTTAAATGGACAATTCTGTGAACTGTCTTATGCACATTTTAAATTAACACAATACCTGTTAGCAAAGGTGTCAGCTAGAGATGACGTGTAGGAGTTTGCAGGGATTTGTAGTTTTTCATGATGTCTACTTTGATACTAATTATCATTTTCAAATCAGAGTAAATAGAGCCAAATATATTGACGAAAGTCACCTTGTCCGAGAGATTTACATGGTTATAAAAACGCTACGCCAGGGTAAGCCTACATGAAACACAGCCCTTATTTTAAGTGTTTCTAAAATCCCCCATGGGAAAAATGAATGGTGGAAAACGATTGGAACCATTTCCCTGTTTGACCCCTAGGTTTTTGGGGTATTATGACACCTCCACAGTGGGGCTCTATCATGCCCTTGAATGCAGCCTCTAGTTCTGCAGAGGACTCTTGTTATACCTTGTGTGTTCAGTTGAAAAGCTTTATTTTAACATGGTAGTGCTTGCAAACATCTTTAGTGATCTATGAAAGATGGGTAAACGTGTTACATTCATTGGCCACCAATAAAGAATTTGAGACAAATTATAATTATTATAAAAAGGCTAAACCTGCTCTTTGCGAGACACAAGAGCTTATATAGCAATAGATTTCACAGAAACAAAATCAGCAAAAAAATACAATACTTTAACACATACATTTGAACATTAGTTGCTGTTAAACAGATAGTTTCATATTTTTGCAAAGAAGCCCTTTATCTACATCCCCAGAGTCAGATGAACCCATGGATACCATTTTTATGTCTCTGTGTTCAGTTTGAAGGAAGTTGCCGACTAGCGATAGCGTAATTGCTAACTAGCGTTATAGCTAACTGTGAACTGTCTGTGAACTGTCTTATAGCAATAGTCTATTGAACTAACGCTAGCTAGCATTGGCTCACGAAAATACCTCTAACTCCCTTCATACTGGACGCAGAGACATACAAATGTTATCCAGGATTTCATCTGATTATCTCTTTAAGTAAGGATAATTTGCAATCATGCCAGATAGAATGTTGTATGTTCTTGGATATAAGGGTGAAAATATAAACATTTGCCAGTCTTTTCCCATTGATTATAGCTGTCTGCTCGCTTTTGCTTACTGACAGAGATTTGTTGCAACCATCACACATGTATGCAACTTAGTTTGAGACTCCAAAGCAAATTAAGGGAAAGACAACCATCTGTTTGTTCCTACACCCAAATCCATTACCCTGCAGAATCCAAAAAGGGGGAATAAAATACAATACAAATCTTTAAAAGCAGTTCTCCTGGCTGGCCGGAATTGGCTTATGGCCCTGGGAGGGTGAGAGGAAGTTCAACCTGCGGTTATACTATAGAGATAGATAGAGGACTCATATTTGTATCTGTGCCATTCTAGGGTCTTAGACAGCAGCTCCATTAAGGCTATCTCCATTCTAAAATAGTACATTTTAAATTGGCTAATCCCTCCTAATGACCCAGTTGGACATGACTCCAACCGGGTCATCAGGAGGGATCAGCTAATGAAGATGGAAGTCCCACCCAGTTGCCTACATTAAAATGGTGGAAGCCCTCAATGGCGATGCCCATGCTAAAACAGCCTTTTGGCCATTAGAGGCCTCTATCATTCTCTGTGGGTTGTACTTTTTCACTTCCTGTCCAACTGGACGTTTCCTGTATGACCTCCACAGCACCAAAGGTCAAAAGGTGACATCAGCCATATGATACAATGACATCAGTCCCAAACACAGAGATGTTGGGAGAAAATAGCATAGAATATACTTTAAAAAATAGCATAGAATATATTTAAAAAGACTCCCGAGTGGCACAGCGGTCTAAGGCACTGCATCGCAGTGCTTGAGGTGTCACTACAGACCCAGGTTCGATCCAGAACTGTGTCACAACCGGCTGTGATCGGGAGTCCCACAGGGCGGCGCACAATTGGCCCAGCATCGTCCGGGTTTGGCCGGGGGGGCTTTACTTGGCTCATCGTGCACTAGCGGCTCCTTGTGGTGGGCTGGGAGTCTGCAAGCGGACTTCGGTCGTCAGTTGAACGGTGTTTCCTCCGACACATTGGTGCAGCTAGATACTGGGTTAAGCGGGCAGGTGTTAAGAAGCGCGGTTTGGCGGGTCATGTTTCGGAGGATACCGTTGGGTAGTTGGAGCGAAATTGGGGAGAAAAGGGGGTCCATTTAAAAAAATATATATATATACTTAAAATATGATTGCATTCGCCCACTGATTGTGTTTGTCAGCAGATATTAATTTACACAACTCGTATAACGTCAACAACGACAACACTTGATCTCAGACATTCATGGAAGGAAGGCAAGGGAACAAGAAAAGAATGGCAAAATAAAACAAAATAAAATATGACTAGAAGGCATATCAAGTGTGTAGAGAGCAATTCCTCTTGCCCTCTCTGAACATGTTTTTGCAAACACAAAACTCTGTTCAACAGTAACAAACAAAGGAAAGTGTCACATTGCGCCCACTACACCCTCTCGTGTTCATCCGGTGTCTTCCTAACCTTCAGTTCTCCCCCTGTATACACTCTCTCTCTCTCCCTTGGTGTGATTGGAGACAGGTGTGCTGGAGTCAGAGCTGGTCCCTACCAGCTGCAAATCATCCCATAATCAAGACCTCTACATATACTCATCCCTGCCAGATCGTAATCTCTGCTCAGTCAGTTATCACTCTAGCCTTTTGTCTATTCTCAAGATCCTGTTGCTCTGCTTTGCTCGTTTTCCTGCCTTACACCATTTTTGTCCTCTCCTTGCAGTTACCGCTTTGTCTCTGTCTCTGGCTCCTGTTCCACATCTCACCACCAACCACCTTGCTCTGGATATCACTCACCACTATTACCTTGGATTCCCCTCAGGCCCTGTTCTACTCAACCAACTCCAACCTCACTCTACACTCCTGGTTTCTGCAACTCATCTGAGCTACCCCGGTTCTGCACTCCCCATTTCTCTGTGATCAATAAACCTTTTTATGCATTCATCCCGGCTTCCTCTTCTGAGTCCGCTCTTGGGTTCCCTCCCTTCGCTCATCGTAACAGGAAAGGAAAGACAATCAACAGTTTTCTTACCTCCTACCTAAACACTTTCTGTGCATATAAGCATGTTTAGCAAACACATTCACACACATACTCGCCCTGTACACCTGGGCCGTACCACTATCTCGACATGGAAAAGTCCAAATTAGTAGCCATGGAGTATAAAAAACAAACATAGAATCCAGTTAAAATTGAAATAAGTAGGAGGTCATAAAGCGTATTAATAACTTTCGATATTTTGTGCAAGACGTTTTCCACAAGGAAAATAAACAAACAGTAACATGTAATGGCACATTTTCAGGTGTCTCTGTATGGTGGTGTAGCCTGGTCTCAGATCTGTCTGTACTCTTATGGCCAATGGGGTGACTATGACCAGAGTAGCTGGCAAGACAACACAAACCAATCTGGGTCCAGGCTAATGATGGTGATCTTGATGCTGTAAACTACCACATGAATACATCTACTATTATAGTCAGGATATAGAAAGAGAGGGAGGGCGTCTTTAAGCCCATCTATCCCTCTCTGTCACCGGTTAACCTGGTCCCAGATATCTTTGTGCTGTCTGGCGACAATGACCATTAGAGTTGTAAAGACAGCACAAACTGACCTGGGACCTTGCTAGGGCTTTGCAGGGAGTAGCCTAGTGTACTGTGAAACTGGACCACAACACTTTGATCTGATCACTCCGCCGATCCACACTTAGTCCGTACATTCACTTTACTGGGTCCAGATCAGAAAATTCATTCAGAAACATATTGTTTCCCCACAGTCTATTCTCCATTAGGGGCCTCTCGTCGAAACGGAGTTCCCAAGCAGCTAGGAAAGCTGGAGGCTCGAGACTACATTTTAGGCCCGACTCTCGATCTGTGCGCTCTTTGGCAAAAGTGGCCTTCCTCTTTCACACAGTCTTTAACCGTGTGAAAGATTCAAACACACAAAGTATTAACCCTTCCCACGGTGTCCCAGTGCACATTGGGCTCGAATACCGAGAGCATTGCCCATGATTCTAGCCCCGTTTGGTGTTGGTTTAGAAGGACATGGCCATGGATGTCTCATTGCTCAGATAACAACTGGTCTTTACAGGGAAATGAGACATGGTCCAGGGAAGGAACACAAAGTCTGAGATTGTATAAAGATCCAAGTCTACATTAAAGCCAGGGTCTTGTCCTCAGAATGTGAAGTGCGGGGATTTTTTCAAGTACAAATGTCACCTCCCGACTCATGGAGGGGAGTCTGTGTGCAAGGGGCAGCGGGGAGAACTGCCCACTGGACCAAAGCAAAATAGGAAATTTGGGGTGCAAAAACAAAAGTGCTGGTCCATGTACTTGTCTGGTCCTTGAAAGAGATAGAGGACTAACTTTTCTGTTTGATGTCCGACAAACATACAGTATGTGTGTGTGGAAAAGCTGAGAAGCACAATCCTTTCCATACAAACATTTCTTAGGAATAGTACAATGTTCCAGAAAGAGCCCTGCACGGACATGAATGCAAAGCCCGAGCCCTACCCATGCCCACAACGTTCAGGCCCTACACTACCCAGGCCCGATTGCTTCTGCCAAATTTAAGGCCCTGCCAAAAACCCAAAATCAGAAATAACTTCCTCAGTTTGTAAATCCATTAGCTGCTCCTCCCTGTCTGTCACTCGCTCTGCATCCGCTCAGCTCATGGTGGCTCTGAGTCTGAGTATCCATAGTAATGGCTCTGCTTGGGCTACTTTTCGTCACTCTAAACTCCTAAAAACTCCAGGAACATTATTATTTTCTGTGAAATCATCTCTCCTGTCTTATATGTAATGTGGTTGAAGAACTTAGTTAAATATGACTGTACTGCGCAGCAGAGCACGCACAAATGGTTCAGCTTCAAAATGTTAGTGATCAATCTAGTGATACCCGAGCCCTGCCCGTTCTCTAGTTATTGATGAAAAAAATAGATCCTACCTGGCCCTAACCTGATGTATAATGTCGGGGCCCGTTTGGCTCGGGTCGGGTAGCAGACCTCTGTTCCAGGACTATGGTAATAGACATGTTGGAAAGCTTTTTTAATAAAAGGAATATCACTCAGCTGACCACTCCCTAACCACCACTGACCTCAAATGATCTCCCCTTCGTCTGGCCCCAGAAATCCCAAAGGTCGTCACCATGCCTACAACAAGACGGGTAGTTAAGTAGCCCTGGTGGGGTGGGACCGGGTCGAAAGCTGGAATGAGGGAGGCGTGGCCACACAGCGCCAGTCACAGGATCGCCAGGGTAACCCAGAGGGTCGTAGCCATGGAGCTGAAAGTCAGGAGCGCCCCTTCCTGAGTGTTTTCCGGGTTACTTTCAGGGGTATCTACTGGGGACGGCAGGGGTGGTTAGTTCTGAGGGGTGCAGTAGTGATTCTGGGGGGTAGAATAGTAGTTCTGGGGGGTGGAATAGTAGTTATGGTGCTGGTTGGTCTGGATGTTGCCGTAGGCTAGGAGAAGGGGTGCAGTGGAGGTCTGGGGGCCGGTGGGGAGATGGGGGATCCCCGTAAGGCTGCCGTTCCTCTGGGTGGAGCTGTACCAGCTGGGGTCCAACTGGGGCGTCGAGGACAGGAAACTACTGTGGAATGGAAGGGACAGGCTTAACTCAGCATTGTATCTGTATGGGGGATATAAGACGTTAGGTTGCCTGGGGGATGTAGAATGTTATATGTGACTGTATGGGCGACTGTGTTAAGGGACTATGGGAAGTTATTGGTGACTGTGGTGCATATACAGTGCTTTGAGAAAGTATTCACACCCCTTGACTTTTTCCAGATTTTGTTGTGTTACAGGCATAATTTAAAATGTTTTAAAATGAGGTTCTGTGTCACTGGCTTACACAAAATAGTGGAATTATGTTTCTAGAAATATTTACAAATGAACAAACAATGAAAAGCTGAAATGTTTTAAGTCAATAAGTATTCAACCACTCAACCATTTAGGCAAGCCTAAATAAGTTCAGGAGGAAAAAAATTGCTTAACAAGTCACAAAATAAGTTGTATTGACAATAATAGTGTTTAACATGATTTTTGAATGACTACCTCATCTCTCTACCCCACACATACAATTCTATTTAAGGTCCCTCAGTCGAGCAATGAATTTGAAACACAGATTCAATCACAAAGACCAGGAAGGTTTTCCAATGCCCCTATTGGTAGATGGGTAAAAGAAAAGCAGATATTGAATATCCCTTTGAGCATGGTGAAGTTATTAATTACACTTTGGATGGTGTATCAATAGACCCAGTCACTACAAAGATACAGGCATCCTTTCTAACTCAGTTGCCGAAGAGGAAGTATACCGCTCATGGATTTCACCATGAGGCCAATGGGGACTTTAAAACAGTTACGGAGTTTAATGGTGGTGATAACTGAGGATGGACCAACAACATTGTAGTTACTCCACAATACTTACCTAAATGACAGAGTGAACATGCATCTTGTTTGCAATAAAGCAGAATTTTTTTTTTTTTTTTAATGGCAAATAAATTACATTTATGTCCTGAATACAAAGCGTTATGTTTGGGACAAAATTCAACAAATCACAGAGTACCACTCTTCACATTTTCAAGCATGGTGGTGGATGCATCATGTTATGGGTATGCTTGTCATCAGGGAGGACTAGGTATTTTGTTGTTGCTGATCAAATGAAATGGAATAGAGTTAAGTACAGGCAAAATCCTAGAGGAAACCCTGGTTCTGCTTTCCAACAGACACTGGGAAACAAATTCACCTTTCAGCAGGACAAGGCCAGATATACACTGGAGTTGCTTACCAAGATGACATTGAATGTTACTGAGTGGCCTAGTTACAGTTTTGAATTAATTTGGCTTGAAAATCTATTGCAAGACTTGAAAATGGCTGTCTAGCAATGATCAACAACCAATTTGACAGAGCTTGAAGAGTTTTTCAAAGAATAATGTGCAAATATTGTACAATCCAGGTGTGCAAAGCTCTTAGCTGTAATCACTGCCAAATATGATTCTAACATGTATTGTACGAACAAATATGAAAATGTATGCACTCACTACTGTAACTCGCTCTGAATAAGATTGTGTGCTAAAAATGTATTAAATATATTGACTCAGGTATGAATACTGTGTAAATTCTAAAAACATGTTTTGACTTTGTCATTAGGGTGTATTGTGCGTAGATGGCTGAGAGAAATTGATTTAATCAATTTTGAATTCAGGCTGTAACACAACAAACATGTGGAATAAGTCAAGGGGTAGGAATACTTTCTGAAGGCACTGTAGGTTGTTATAGATGACTGTGTACAAGGGAAATATGATGCTATAAGCAACTGTATAGCTGAAATGTAGGATGTTAGCATTGTGTACGCGGGATACAGGATGATATAGGTGACTGTGGGGGGTAAAAGATGTAACAGGCAAATTTTCACCAGCGATATTTAGGATGTTACAGGGAAATTTAGTTGAGCGATATAGGATGTTATAGGTGATAGAGTAGCCTGTTACCCACCTCGGTCGATCTGCTCTGGAGTTGTTGCTCTTGGACAGGTCATCATCGCTGTCGTACCTCCGGGGGTTATCAAAAAAATAGGCCTTGGAACTGAAGCTGTGACTGTTGATCATTCCTCCTGGTGCCTGGGGAAAAGGACACACTCACAACTTAATAAGTAATATATGACAAGAAAAACATTCTGAAAGAATTTACATGAACTTATACCATAGTAATAAGACTGGAAATATTCTTGTAAGTACATAGTTTTAGGTACATGTATGTGGGACCAAATCATTTCCTATGGGTCTCATGTGGCTCAGTTGGTAGAACATGGCGCTTGCAATGCCAGGGTTGTGGGTTCGATTCACACGGGGGACCAGTATGAAAAAGTAGCACTGCTAAATGACTAAACGGTCATTCTTTGCGTTTCAAAGTCAGTGTGGTTGTACCTTGCACCTGTCTGATAAATTAATGTGTCACGCCCTGACCTTAGAGATCCTTTTTATTCTCTAATTTGGTTAGGTAAGGGTGTGACTAGGGTGGGTACTCTAGTTTTTGCATTTCTATGTTGGCCTGGTATGGTTCCCAATCAGAGGCAGCTGTCTATCGTTGTCTCTGATTGGGGATCATATTTAGGCAGCCTTTTCCACCTGTTGTTTGTGGGATCTTGTTTTTGTGTAGTGCATGTGAGCATTCCATTACTTCACGTTTCGTTTGTTTCTGTATTTGTTTTGGTGAGTTTCATTTATTAAAACATGTGGAACTCTACGCACGCTGCACCTTGGTCCATTTATTCCAACAATTGTGACAGAATGTCAATTTACAATGAACAAAAACATAAACGCAACAATTTCAAAGATTGTACTGTGTAACAGTTCATATAAGGACATCAGTCAATTTAAATGAATTCATTAGGCTCTAATCTATGGATTTCATATGACTGGTCACAGATACCTTAAAAAAAAAGTTAGGGGCGTGGATCAGAAAACCAGTCAGTATCTGGTGTGACCACCATTTCACACAGCCCTTCACATAGAGTTGATCAGGCTGTTGATTGTGGCCTGTGGAATGTTGTCCCACTCCTCTTCAATGGCTGTGTGAAGTTGCTGGATATTGGCAGCAATTGGAACATGCTGTTGTACACGTTGATCCAGAGCATCCTAAACATGCTCAGTGGGTGACATGTCTGATGAGTATGCAGGCCATGGAAGAACTGGGACATTTTCAGCATCCAGCAATTGCATACAGATCCTTGCGACATGGGGCATATTTGTGCATTATCATACTGAAACATGAGGTGATGAATGGCACGACAATTGCCCTCAGGATCTCGTCACGGTAGCTCTGTGCATTCAAATTGCCATGGGGCACTCTGACATCAGCAAACCGCTCGCCCACATGACACCATACGTCTGCCATCTGTCCGGTACAGTTGAAACCGGGATTCATCCATTAAGAGCACACTTTTCCAGCATGCCAGTGGCCATTGAAGGTGAGCATTTACCCAAAGAACACCGAACTGCAGTCAGGTCAAGACCCTGGAGAGGATGACGAGCACACAGATGAGCTTCCCTAGGATGTTTTCTGACAGTTTGTGCAGAAATTATTTGGTTGTGCAAACCCACAGTTTTATCAGCTGTTTGGGTGGCTGGTCTCAGACGATCCCGCAGGTGAAGAAGCTGAATGTGAAGGTCCTGGGCTAGTGTGATTAAATGTGGTCGGCGGTTGTGAGGCCTGTTGGACGGACTGCCAATTTCTCTAAAACGGCGTTGGGGTTGGCTTATTGCAGAGAAATTAACATTACATTCTCTGGCAACAGCTCTGGTGGACACTCCTGCAGTCACCATGTCAATTGCACACTCACTCAAAACTTGAGACATCTATGGCATTGTGTTGTGTGACAAAACTGCACATTTTAGAGTGGCCTTTAATTGTTCTCAGCACAAGGTGCACCTGTGTAATGATCATGATGTTTAATCAGCTTCTTGATATTCAACACCTGTCAGGTAGATGGATTATTTTGGCAAATGAGATGCTCACTAACAGGGATGTAAAACAAATTTGTACATTTGAGAGTAATTTCTGGGATCTTTTATTTCAGCACATGAAACATGGGACCAACACTTTACATGTTGCGTTTATGTATTTGCTCAGTATAGATGAGAGAAACTGAGAACAAGATTAAAATAAAGGCCACATAGAACCTAATGCTGTGTTAAGCTACCCTGTACCGAGGTAGGCAAATATTTGACTAATGTGCATTGAAACACATATGATTAATGTGAGCTCCTTGTAGGGCTGGGCAATATATCCAATTAATTTGAATGTATGTTTTTGAGCGATATTCCAAATGCCTGTCTCGCAGAATCAAGTTTTTAAAGATATTTTTCAGTTTTATGAGCGTTTATGTCAGCTTGTTCACATTGTCTTTTTGGTCTCGTCTCATTCGCTCCTTCTGTACTGTGCACCTTCCCATTTACACCAGACATCTGTATGTAATGATGAGATGCTCATATCTCTGCCCTAACAATGGGAGTCGTTGTCCCAAAGGCAGACCTTTGGGACAATTCAAAATGAGCGCATAGGGCTTATTTTTGACAGAATTTTGCGAGCGAAACCTCTCGCTTCGCATCTTTTTCCTAAGCCCCCCCCCCCCACCCCACCCCCACCCACAACAACAAAAATGAGAGATCACTTCTACCTCTCTGACAAAAGTTTTTTTTGTATAATATTTTTTCGTGGTATCCAATTGGTAGTTGCAGTCTTGTCCCATCGCTGCAACTCCCGTACGGACTCGGGAGAGGGACAGTTCGAGAGCCGCGTGTCCTCCAAAACACAACTCAGCCAAGTCGCACTGCTTCTTGACACACTGCTCGCTTTACCCGGAACCCAGCCGCACCAATGTGTCGGAGGAAACACTGTACACCTGGCTACCGTGTCAGCGTGCATTGCGCCCGGCCCGCCACAGGAGTCGCTAGTGCGCGATGGGACAAGAACATCCCTGCCGGCCAAACCCTCCCCTAACCCGGACGACGCTGGGCCAATTGTGCGCCGCCCCATGGGTCTCCCGGTCGCGGGCGGCTGCAATAGAGCCTGGACTCGAACCAGGATCTCCAGTGGCACAGCTAGCAGTGCCTTAGACCACTGCGCAACTCGGGAGGCCTCGACAAACGGTTTTCACTCGCTATTTGCATTTGAGGTTTGGTCCAACAGAATCGGTCATATGGACACCGAAACGCATGGTGACATTATTTTACTGTAATAGAGGAGAAGGTAACCTTTCGAACCATACCAACGCCTCAAATTTCGAGCAGAGCAGACATACTAAAACAGATGTACAATGAAAATTCATTCTGGAAAATGAATGCTCAGTTTGTCGCACGCGCATTACAGTACGACGTATCACTAGCGGCATTTTAGTCAGATAAAGATATACTGGCTGTTTAGTCTGTGTTTTATAAATGCGCAACAAGCATAAAACAATGATATAAGGAATTGTCAACTTGTTCTCATTCTGAGAAATAAGGTAGTGATTTCAACATGTGAACACAGAGGACAGGCTAGCATGCTGTTCAAACAGTTGGAGACGGACAGAAGGTTGTTCACAACAGTTCAACTGTTTTGCCTTGTTACCTGAATTCAGAGCTTGTGTAACTAAACCTAGATCCAAGTTGGCTAAACTTGAAATATAAATATTAGCTGGCTACTCACCAGCATGTGGGCTTGTGCTTGAGAGATTGTTAATGAGACCGGTGTTCATTTTCTATAATGCCTGCTACATTATTAGTGAATGTGCATTATGCATGGTTCTGATTAAATGTGTAACATAAAGGGCATTTTTATAGACAGACCTGAAAGCCAGATCAGTGATTATTGCAACAACAAAAAAAGCAGGTACAACTACATTGATCAAATAATGACATTATTATTGGGTCTTATGGTTATGGAAGGCATACTTTCTTTATTATTATTATTTTTTTAACTAGGCAAGTCAGTTAATAACACATTCTTATTTACAATGACGGCCTAGGAACAGTGGGTTAACTGTTCAGGGGCAGTACGACAGATTTTTACCTTGTCAGCTCATGGATTCGGTCTAGCAACCTTTCGGTTACTGGCCCAATGCTGTGACCTAGGCTACCTGCCAACCCCGCATATATTCAGCCTAGGTATAATCTCACAAGCTCTGAATTCATTAGATTATTGCTGACTGTTTTAAATTAAGTGTATTTTACGTTCAATTGTACAACAAAGCTTATTTAGAGAAAACGTAAAACAAATCGAGATACAGCATATATCGTGAATCGCCCATAAGTTTGACATCTTTTTAGATATTAGTTTTAGGCCATATCGCCTAGCCTTAGCTCCTTGATTGACTGGTATACCGTCAGGAAGTCAATTGTCTTACTAGGTACTGATTGGATAGTATACATGAAGTAAATGGTCTTACTAGGTTCTGATTGGGCCTCTGTACCCTGAAGAAGACCACGACCAGACTGGTGGGTAGCAGCTCCCAGAAAAAGAGGATGATCCCAAAGATGATGTAGGCCTCTCCACTGATCTTCTCTATGTCTGCCTGGAGGGAAAACACACACAGATCCAACAATTAGAGAAATGAAACACAGAAAAAATACACACACAAGCGCACATAATAGTTTGTAGGCCAAACAGTTCGGAAGCTACAGACGATCGTTGGATGTGGTGGATTGAGATGCATTCTAATGCAAAAAACACATCTCTAGCTTAAACTATACATATACAGTGCCAGTCAAAAGTTTGGACACATCTACTCATTCAAGGGTTTTTCTTTTTTACATTGTATAATAATAGTGAAGACATCAAAACTATGAAATAACACATATGGAATCATGTAGTAAACAAAAAAGTGTTTAACAAATCAAAATATATTCTAGATTTTGGATTCTTCAAAGTAACCACTCTTTGCCTTGATGACAGCTTTGCACACGCTTGGTATTCTCTCAACCAGCTTCATGAGCTAGTCACCTGTATTGCATTTCAATTAACAGGTATGCCTTGTTAATTTGTGGAATTTATTTCCTTCTTCATTTGTTTGAGCCAATCAGTTGTGTTGTGACAAGGTACAGTAGGGGTGGTATACAGAAGATAGCCCTATTTGGGATGATTAGGTCTGTTCAAACTTTTGACTGGTACTGTATATACAGTCGTGGCCCAAAGTTTTGAGAAAGACACAAATATTAATTTTCACAAAGTCTGCTGGCTCAGTTTGTATGATGGCAATTTGCATATACTCCAGAATGTTATGAAGAGTAATCAGATGAATTGCAATTAATTGCAAAGTCCCTCTTTGCCATGCAAATTAACTGAATCCCCCCCCCAAAATGTCCACTGCATTTCAGCCCTGCCATAAAAGGACCAGCTGACATCATATCAGTAACTCTCTCGTTAACACAGGTGTGAGTGTTGATGAGGACAAGGCTGGAGATCACTCTGTCATGCTGATTGAGTTCGAATAACAGACTGGAAGCTTCAAAAGGAGGGTGGTGCTTGGAATCATTGTTCTTCCTCTGTCATTCATGGTTACCTGCAAGGAAACACGTGTCGTCATCATTGCTTTGCACAAAAAGGGCTTCACAGGCAAGGATATTGCTGCCAGTAAGATTGTACCTAAATCAACCATTTATCGGATCATCAAGAACTTCAAGGAGAGCGGTTCAATTGTTGTGAAGAAGGCTTTCAGGGCGCCCAAGAAAGTCCAGCAAGCGCCAGGACCGTCTCCTAAAGTTGATTCAGCTGCGGGATCGGGGCACCACCAGTACAGAGCTTGCTCAGGAATGGCAGCAGGCAGGCGTGAGTGCATCTGCACGTACAGTGAGGCGAAGACTTTTGGAGGATGGCCTGGTGACAAGGGTAGCAAAGAAGCCACTTCTCTCCAGGAAAAACATCAGGGACAGACTGATATACTGCAAAAGGTACAGGGATTTGACTGCTGAGGACTGGGGTAAAGTAATTTTCTCTGATGAATCCCCTTTCCGACTGTTTGGGGCATCCGGAAAAAAGCTTGTCCGGAGAAGACAAGGTGAGCTCTACCATCAGTCCTGTGTCATGCCAACAGTAAAGCATCCTGAGACCATTCATGTGTGGGGTTGCTTTTCAGCCAAGGGAGTGGGCTCACTCACAATTTTGCCTAAGAACACAGCCATGAATAAAGAACGGTACCAACACATCCTCTGAGAGCAACTTCTCCCAACCATCCAGGAACAGTTCGGTGACGAACAATGCCCTTTCCAGCATGATGGAGCACCTTGCCATAAGTCAAAAGTAATAACTAAGTGGCTTGGGGAACAAAATATCGATATTTTGGGTCCATGGCCAGGAAACTCCCCAGACCTTAATCCCATTGAGAACTTGTGGTCAATCCTCAAGGCGGGTGGACAAACAAAAACACACAAATGCTGACAAACTCCAACCATTGATTATGCAAGAATGGGCTGCCATCAGTCAGGATGTGGCCCAGAAGTTAACTGACAGCATGCCAGGGAGGATTGCAGAGGTCTTGAAAAAGAAGGGTCAACACTGCAAATATTGACTCTTTGCATCAACTTCATGTAATTGTCAATAAAAGCCTTTGACACTTATGAAATGCTTGTAATTATACTTCAGTATTCCATAGTAACATCTGACAAAAATATCTAAAGACACTGAAGCAGCAAACTTTGTGGAAATTAATATTTGTGTCATTCTCAAAACTTTTAGCCACGACTGTAGATTGATAAGGGGGAAAAAATTATTGTAAACATTTTTGAATAAGGCTGTAACGTAACAAAATGTGGTAAAAGTCAAGGTGTCTGAATACTTTCCGAATGCTCTGTATATATACTGAACAAAGATATAAACTCAACATATAAAGTGTTGGTCCCATGTTTCATGAGCTGAAATAAAATTTCCCAGAAATGTTTCTCTCAAATTTTGTGCACAAATTTGTTTACATCACTTTTAGTGAGCATTTCTCCTTTGCCAAGATAATCCATCCACCTGACAGGTGTGGTATATCAAGAAGTTGATTCAACACCACGATCATTACACAGGTGCACCTTGTGCTGGGGAAAAGAAAATGTGCAGTTTTGCCACACAACACAATGCCACAGATGTCTCAAGTTTTGAGAGAGTGTGCAATTGGCATGCTGACTGCAGGAATGTCCACCACTGCTGTTGCCTGCGAATTTCTCTACCCTAAGCCATAATTACAGAATTTGGCAGTATGTCCAACGAGCCTCACAACCGCAGATCACATGTAACCATGCCAGCCAAGGCCCTCCACATCCGGCTTCTTCACCTGTGAGATCGTCTGAGACCAGCGATCCGGACAGCTGATGAAACTGACGAGTACTTCTGTCTGTATTAAAGCCCTTTTGTGGGGAAAAACTCATTCTGATTGGCTGGGCCTGGCTCCCCATGGCTGCACCCCTGCCCAGTCATGTGAAATCCATAGATTAGGGCCTAATTAATTGATTTTAATTGACTGATTTCCTTATATGAACTGTAACTCAGTAAAATCATTCAAATTGTTGCATGTTGCATTTATATTTTTGCACAGTATTGTTTGTGACTACTCAACAGAAAAAAATCTTGGCCAACCAACAACCTATCAACCAAACAATCGACCATTCGACAAAATGGGGTCAGCCCTCAACTGAGACAGAAACATACTTTAAGATAATTTCTCAGATAATCCCAAATACAGACACAAACCGACGTGGATAGATAAGATTGTAGACATAGAAACAGAAATAAAGACACGTGAGTGTGAGTGTGTGTGTGTGTCTGTGTCTGTGAGTGTATGTAATTGTGACACACTTACCTCCACAAGACACATTTAAACCAATGAACCAAGACAGACAGTCACCCAAACACACGCAGTGGCCCAAGACTGGCCTAGGGAACTAGGAAAACCTCCAGTACAGGGCCGTCTGTCTCAGGGTTTGAGACCAGATCTAGGTCACTAGCACCAGGCAGTCCTTTGCTGTGATCCCCCCCTCTCCTCGCCTGGCCTAGCTGGGTTATTTATAGACAAATGAAGACCTTTCCCCCACAGAGCCCTTATCCTCCCAACTCCCCTCAAATGGATTATAGCTGCAGAAGCCACAGAGCTCTCAGCCACTCAGCAAACAGATCTGGATAGAATGGCTCTGTCATCAATGTCTTCTGGACAGATTGAACTCAAGCCAAGTGTCAACTTAGAAGGGAGACTATGGAGAATGGTCGTAAACATGAGATGTATGCACAGATACACACAGAGGGACTCATCCACACATATGGTACATATAGTGCTCGTCCTTAAAGATCTAACAACCGGATTTTGTTGATAGATGAGAAAGTATGAATTCAGTTATCAAAATGAAATTATAATTGAAAACATGTTATTTCTACCAGTACATGTGTGCTTTAGTGTTGTTTTCTTTGGCAACTGTTGTATAAGTGGGATAAACGCTTAAATATAGAGTCATATAAAAGAGCTTAGTGTTCACAGGCACAAACACATGCACGCACACAAACACAAACGCTCATCGGAGCGTACGTGCGCACAGACACACACACACACACAGAGTCATGTAAAAGCAGAACACACACAGACTGGCACAGACATATCCACATTGTACACACATTGACACTTAAATTGGGCATACACGTGTGCACTGTTGAGAAACAGAGAAAACCCCCCAAAAATGTGTTTGAACTTTCATCTATGCAACTAACGCAGAATGGATGTGACTGCCGATTAGTTGCAGACATAGCCTAATCATACAGACACCGACACACACACACACACCGACACACACACCGACACCGACACACACACACACACACAGTGTTTGCAGACTGATCAGCCCTATAATAGATGATTAATTATGTCAGTCACCCAGGGTGACTGTTTGGCTGGCAGAACAGCAAGCTTTGAATATCTAGGACAGCAGGGTTCACTGAAGGTGAACAGGCCGGACACACATTCACACACACGCCCCTAGTCCTCTCACAGCGACTTAACACTAACAATCTTCATGATCATCGTCAACATTTTACGCGTGTGTGTGTATTCCTAACCACGGCTATCCTACCTGGTCAGAGACGTTGTACCAGCTGTAGTTAAAGGCGCTGGGACGGTTCTCTGGAGAGAGAGCCACCACCACCAGGTTATAGCCGGCCCTGGACGTGTAGAGCAGGATGACTGCAGCACCTATGACAGTAGCTTGGCACACTGACGTACCCTACAGCGTAGGTAGGGAGAGGGTGAGAGAGAGATATTGTATTACATTTTTGGGATTTTAGTCATTTAGCAGACACTTGTCCAGAGCGCCTTACAGGAGCAATTAGGGTAAAGTGCCTTGCACAAGGGCACAAACAGATTTTTCATCTAGTCGGCTCAGGATTCGAAACAGCGACCTTTCAGTTACTAGCCCAATGCTCTTACCCACTAGGCTACCTGCCGTATGGTGCACCTCTAGAGCACTAAGGGATGATAAAGATGATTAATCAATGAATTGATTGATTAAGTAACTGATTGGTTAGTTGGTTAATTGGTTAAGTGACTTATTGGCTAATTGATTGATTTAATGCTTGATTGATGGACCGTCCAGTACCTTGGATTCGAGGTAGACGTTGGACGAGGACATCTTGGCAATCTTGAAAATGCACACGGCCAGCGAGATAGCGCAGAGTACGAAGAGGCTGTCGTTGACCAGCACCCGGGCCAGCACCACCTGCCGCACCTCTGCCTCGCCCGCCTCGCCCCCCATGCCACCCCCTATGCCCCCCTGCACCAGCATTGCGCATGTCAGGTTTACCACGAGGAAGAAAAGGCTGGCAGAGATGAACGCCAGATGCATGGGAAACCTGCGGAAAAAAAACACAATTATAGGTGGTACAAGAACTAGCTTACAATACACAACATTACAATAATTCTACACAACAATAAATTAATAAAGCTTAAAACACCCAAAACCCCATTTCATTCTACTGCATTGGCTCAGTCAATCTTCCCAGTTCCCCCTTTTGCCTTCTCCACCTGCTCTTCTCCTTTACCCCCCCCCCCCCTTGCAGGATGTGTGTATGGGTTGTGTTTGTGAATATGCGTGTGCATTTGTGCATGTGTGTGTGCCTACGTGTGTGGTGCTGGGGATTGTAGAGGACTGGGATGGAAAGGGGGGAGGAGGGTGTGGTGGATTCGGGGATTTGAGTTTGCAGCTTTTCATTTCGCATCAGACATTAATCGGCTGGGTGATCAAAGTGTTTATTAGTCCAGAAATTCAGACACCACCTTCCCCAGTCCACATCAAACAGCCAAGGGTGGAGACAGCTGAGACGAAGCTCAGAGGCATTATTAGACTTCATCAAGGTTACTTCATCAGTCCATTCCACTGTATCTACAATAACACACTCTAGGCATTCAGTGAAAGTCAATCATTGATACTGTACAGAGCTTGGCCAACTTGGTTTTGGGCTCTTGAGTATCTGAACGAATTGCTACCATTTATTCCAATTACAAATCACTTTAAGGGAATAACATAACATGAAAATGACACTCTAGTACGTTCTTACTAGAATGGGATCATTCAAACCTTTGGTGGCAACATGGCTCTCGTGTCCTGTGTCCTGTGTGAATTTAAGTATGCTCTCTCTAATTCTCTTTCTCTCTCTCGGAGAACCTGAGCCATAGGACCATGCCTCAGGACTACCTGGCATGATGACTCCTTGCTGTCCCCAGTCCACCTGGCCGTGCTGCTGCTCCAGTTTCAACTGTTCTGCCTGCGGCTATGGAACCCTGACCTGTTCACCGGACGTGCTACCTGTCCCAGACCTGCTGTTTTCAACTCTCTAGAGAGAACAGCAGGAGCGGTAGAGATACTCTGAATGATCGGCTATGAAAAGCCAACTGACATTTACTCCTGAGGTGCTGACTTGCTGCACCCTCGACAACTACTGTGATTATTATTATTTGACCATGCTGGTCATTTATGAACATTTGAACATCTTGGCCATGTTCTGTTATAATCTCCACCATCTCCAGTCCACAGCCAGAAGTGGACTGGCCACCCCTCACAGCCTGGTTCCTCTCTAGGTTTCTTCCTAGGTTTTGGCCTTTCTAGGGAGTTTTTCCTAGCCACCGTGCTTCTACACCTGCATTGCTTGCTGTTTGGGGTTTTAGGGTGGGTTTCTGTACAGCACTTTGAGATATCAGCTGATGTAAGAAGGGCTATATAAATAAATATGATTTTATTTGATATTGTGTGTCTTTTCAAACAGCCATGGCATTTCAACTCTCATGGCATCGTTTTAAGAAAACACTGTCCATTCCCATACACAAGCTTTCATTTGGGTTATTGGCCATTTGATTCCCTCCTGCCCAACATCCTCTCCCCTGCATTGTCCCTCGCCTCACCCCAATCAGTATAAACTCAGTTAGACGAACCCAGACACAGAGTCAGCAAATATTCCACTAACTTGTATTTGTTGAGCTCCGGAGAATATTTTGCTTTGGCTTTAAACATTACCTGGGGAGACAGAGAAGGGACACATTGTTATTAACAGTTTACTCATCATTAAACATTCACACATTGATATTGCTGAGGAGCACAGAAAAGCATGTGGTGGCAGCAGTGGCACTCACAACAGATAGAAATAGACACCAACATGAATCACAAAGGTGGGTGCCGGGCTGGTGGGCTACGAAAGGGGGTAAAGCATTGAATACATGCAATCAGTATTAGGTCTTCAAAGTACTTTTCACACTACTGAGCTGAACAGAGCCGAGCCCAACCAAGCTGTACTGAGCTGCCCTGATTACACATCCACGGTCCACCATAGTTGCTGACAATGTGAAAAGAAAAGATCCAAGCCAGTACAGTTTGGGACAGCACAATAGTGTGAAAAGGGTACAATTCTGGGGACAAAGGAGACCCCAACCGCTCTGCAACATCTGCGGACTGACCGTCGGGGGACGCAGACACCGATGGGGTTACGATCTCTAGTGACAGTGCCTTGGCATTCTGCCACAGAGGCTTGTTGAGAAATTATCAGTCAGCGTCTATAACTGAGGCTGTGCCCAGATAGGCCTAAAATCTTGGCTAAATTTGTGGGGCTGGCTGGAAGCCAGATGAAGAGAGGGGGAGCAGCGGGGGAGACAGACTCTTCTCCTCTTCCCTCTGCTCTTTACTCTCCTCCACCTCTGAACCGCTGTGTCCCTTCCCTTCTTTCTAATCTTCACTGATGAAGCAGTCCCAGAGCAAAAAGAGTAGAGCACAGAGCCATCATGGGGCCTATAAACACATTCCTCGATACAGCAGTTTACACAACATGAGGATAATGTTAACAAGGCAAGGAAACTGTCCTCTATTTGTATTTCATGTCGAATGTGATTGTCTCGGACTGTGCCATGGGACAAAATAGCGGCCTTTAAAATTCTGAGGGTGACATTTTTATAGCTTCATCATTTTTGCACTTTGCACAATTATTTTGCATTATGGCAATGTTGCCCTGAATCTCTAACAGAGATTCTAACAAAACATCATCAAAAAAGACACTGACACAAAAAAGGCAGCCATCATGATGAAAGAGATCCAGAAAACATTCTCTCACAGATGCTTCTCCCATATATCAATGGTCTTCAAAGCAGGCCATTTCACGCTGTTATTATCAGTATCACTGGTCACCCTAGCAGAGCTCTGTCTGGGGGATCTTTGATATCTGACTTTGTGGTGAAGTGCCTGTACAATGGGTTCCCAACACTTGTTCCCCTGGCAGAGCTATATCTCTCTGTGTGTGTGTGTGTGTGTGTGTGTGTGCGAGAGCAATATAGAGAGAATGAGAGAGAAAAATAATGTGTGAGCAAAGAAGAGAGAGAGTGCTTGTCATTGACAAGCATATCATATCTATCCTACCCTGCCTTTCTAAGGTCTTCGAAAGCCAAGTCAACAAACAGATTACCGACCATTTCGAATCCCACCATACCTTCTCCGCTATGCAATCTGGTTTCAGAGCTGGTCATGGGTGCACCTCAGCCACGCTCAAGGTCATAAAYGATATCTTAACCGCCATCGATAGGAAACAATACTGTGCAGCCGTATTCATTGACCTGGCCAAGGCTTTTGACTCTGTCAATCACCACATCCTCATCGGCAGACTCGACAGCCTTGGTTTCTCTAATGATTGCCTCGCCTGGTTCACCAACTACTTCTCTGATCGAGTTCAGTGTGTCAAATCGGAGGGTCTGTTGTCCGGGCCTCTGGCAGTCTCTATGGGGGTGCCACAGGGTTCAATTCTTGGACCGACTCTCTTCTCTGTATACATCAATGATGTCGCTCTTGCTGCTGGTGATTCTCTGATCCACCTCTACGCAGACGACACTATTCTGTATACTTCTGGCCCTTCTTTTGACACTGTGTTAACAACCCTCCAGGCGAGCTTCAATGCCATACAACTCTCCTTCCGTGGCCTCCAATTGCTCTTAAATACAAGGAAAACTAAATGCATGCTCTTCAACCGATCGCTGCCTGCACCTGCCCGCCTGTCCAACATCACTACTCTGGACCTGTCTCTTATACACATCTAGATGTGTATAAGAGCATGCTCTTCAACCGATCGCTGCCTGCACCTGCCCGCCTGTCCAACATCACTACTCTGGACGGCTCTGACTTAGAATATGTGGACAACTACAAATACCTAGGTGTCTGGTTAGACCGTAAACTCTCCTTCCAGACTCACATCAAACATCTCCAATCCAAAGTTAAATCTAGAATTGGCTTCCTATTCCGCAACAAAGCATCCTTTACTCATGCTGCCAAACATACCCTTGTAAAACTGACCATCCTACCAATCCTCGACTTCGGTGATGTCATTTACAAAATAGCCTCCAAAACCCTACTCAATAAATTGAATGCAGTCTATCACAGTGCCATCCGTTTTGTCACCAAAGCCCCATATACTACCCACCACTGCGACCTGTACACTCTCGTTGGCTGGCCCTCGCTYCATACTCGTCGCCAAACCCACTGGTTCCAGGTCATCTACAAGACCCTGCTAGGTAAAGTCCCCCCTTATCTCAGCTCGCTGGTCACCATAGCAGCACCTACCTGTAGCACGCGCTCCAGCAGGTATATCTCTCTAGTCACCCCCAAAACCAATTCTTCCTTTGGACGCCTCTCCTTCCAGTTCTCTGCTGCCAATGACTGGAACGAACTACAAAAATCTCTGAAACTGGAAACACTTATCTCCCTCACTAGCTTTAAGCACCAGCTGTCAGAGCAGCTCATAGATTACTGCACCTGTACATAGCCCATCTATAATTTAGCCCAAACAACTACCTCTTTACCTACTGTATTTATTTATTTATTTTGCTCCTTTGCACCCCATTATTTCTGTCTCTACTTTGCGCTTTCTTCCACTGCAAACCAACCATTCCAGTGTTTTTATTTTTTATTTTACTTGCTGTGTTGTATTTACTTCGCCACCATGGCCTTTTTTATATTTTTATTTATTTATACATATATTTGTTTGCCTTCACCTCCCTTATCTCACCTCACTTGCTCACATTGTATATAGACTTATTTTTTTCACTGTATTATTGACTATATGTTTGTTTTACTCCATGTGTAACTATGTGTTGTTGTATTTGCCGAACTGCTTTGCTTTATCTTGGCCAGGTCGCAATTGTAAATGAGAACGTGTTCTCAATTTGCCTACCTGGTTAAATAAAGGTTAAATAAAAATAAATAAAATAAATTGACACTATGGACAGTTGAGTGACACACCTTACTAGATATTTAACACATTTTGAGTGAATCAACAGCCACTGCGAATCAAGAATTATAGCAAGCCACACACACAAACACCTTGAAGGCTTCAATATTCACACACTAAGTATAAAACAAACAGGTAACACTTTATTTGGATAGTCCATCTGTACTCTTGTTGACAGCTTTGCAAGCACTCAGCTCTCTTCATTGTGTATACGTTTGTGTTTCTCTAGATACTCATCCTCATGGCCCGGGATTCTAATTAGAATCTACAAACTGACTCCTGCACAAAAAAGTGCACAAAAATAGTTTGTCTGGCATTTATATTCTAACACTTATAGGGGTGTCCAGTGTCTACATTACTGTCCCGATTTGTTATGGGAATGGTCAGCACCACCAGAAACTGAACTCTTCTCGCAAAGGAACCTAAAATACTCTTTTCACAATACTAAGCCGAGCCAAGCTGTACTTCGCTGGCTTGCACACATCCACCATAGTTACTGGAACCATGCTGGAAAGTATAATGTGAAGCAAAAACAGAGTCAGCACAATAGTGCGAACTCGGATCAGCACAATAGTGTGAAAATAGTCAAATAGGGGCACAAAACATCAGTATCCTCAACAGAATTCCCTAAAAATGGAAGCTAGGACCAGGGCTGAAGGAAGTTCCAAAATGTGGAAAGGGTAGAAGAGTGGGTACGTGCTGACCTAGTCCACTTAGGGAACAACTGTGAAATTCAGAGTCTGTGTCGAAATTCCCTGACACCTTTGGGAGAGAACGAGAGGGTTCGGATTCCATGACACTGAACTCTACACATCACCTGATGCTGACAGTTATTTATTGGAGAGGACGTGTTTGTGTGTGTGTGTCTGTGTGTGTGTGGGCCTAAAATGTTGTGTGCTCTAAAATACATACCTTGCAAATGACCAGGTTCAGAGTTCATGAGCATGCATTGTGTGTTGTGTGTGTGTGTGCAATGTAATAATGTGTTGAAATACTACCCAGTTCAGAGAACGTGTACTAGTTTATGGGTCTGTATCTGAATGTTCCTGTACATGTCTGTGTAAAAGTGTGTGTGTGTGTGTGTGTGTGTGTGTGTCTATGTGTGCATCTGAATTTTCCTCTTCATGTCTGTGTCAGAGTGCTTGTGTCAGTGTGTTGAGGGGGTTTGGGAAAGGATTAACACCTGTGTAGTGAAGGTTTCCCAGTCTCTCCAGCCTGCCAGCCAGTCAACCAACCAGGCAGAAAGCCTGAAGCTAATCTGATTGCAGACGAAGGCTGGACTGGGCCAGATAGAGAGAGGGCTGAGGTGGAAGGCAGACAACAAAGCTGGGAAAGGAGGGTTAGTAATCAGGGCGTCATGCACCCTAAAAATCTGTGGGGGCACAAAGTACGTGAGGATGATTCGGCGGGGCTAGGTCCGTGTCCTTAAATTGAAAAAGTAAAATGTAAACACCCTTTCCCTGCACGCTAGAGCCATAATCATTATGCTTAATTCCATGTCAAAAATGTTGATTTTTCTGCATATCTAAGCATACCTCTTGAGCTGTTTGTATCCTCCTGACTGGTGGTTCTTTAAAAAAAAAATGAAACTAAATATGCTGCTCTACAACTCTGCTAAACTCTGGGTGAAAGATTGAAAGGAATGTGAGTCTTATTCAGTACATTAAACAATGGCTTGCATCTACCATGTCTACCAACCTTGCCAGCAGGCATGCTAGCTAAGATAGTTAGACAAGCTAGCCACTAACATCATTGATGACCTGAAATGGCTTATTGGTAGCTAGTTATGAGGTTGGGAGATTGGGAACCTATGTGGGCAAGCTAAAGTCATCTTCATAAAATTGCTAGGTGGCTTGTGGTATTACAGAGAAACCCAAAAATGTATATCCTTTTTTTTTTTTTTTTAACAGGACACATTTTTTAAACATGCCCCCTATGGCATGACACCTTTGTTAGTAATTCCTGCTTGTCCCCTATTCGACTAGCTACCCGGGAATCCACACTGAATTTTGTTCACCATTCCATTTTGAGAGTGAAACATTTGCGAAAATGAGCAACATTTTGTTTGTATTTCAGCCTGATACTAAATTCTCAGACTCCTGGGCTAGGATTACTTGTCTACAACACTGAGTATTGGTTTGTTAATGTCTGTCAGTCAATCTAAGTCACCTGATTCTTAGCATAAATGGTAGGCAATGTCCCCACTAAGCTGCGCGTGTGCGCAGAGGAAATATCAGCCCATGGAGAGAAGCATGAGATTGAACTTCACTCAACTTTCGAGTTTTCCATGTTAGTTAACACTATCAACATTTCCCTTAACCGTGGACATTGTGATCAAATCAATGCAATATTAGCCACTTTCAATGCAACATACCGAAACAAAAGGCTTAACGCATCGGAGTAGGATTCTATTGTGTATGACTGCCCGTAGATCGGTTCGGCATAACCAATCAGAGCTGTAGTAAGCCTATATGCAAATTGCATTTCCATATATGGATCTGTGCCTTTTACTTTGAACTGGACTGTGTTTACAGCTGTGGCCGTGAGTAGATACACTTGTTTAGAGATCAAAGCAACATTTGCATGTAGCCACCTGTGCACATTTTGTTCATATCCTTTGCTAGTTAAAGATGTATTAGCCCAGTTACAGATAATTTGCAGTCACCAATATGGGAGTGATTGCTTTCTACAAGAGAAAAAAAACTTTAATTTCTAGACATCTTTGAAAAGCGAGTCAGGATTCACATTGGCTGCTACTGTAGGCTGAATGATAGAATAGCTATTTCCATGTTAAAATGTTATGGGGTGCATTTTCTCCACTGTTTTTGATGGTAGGCCACTCTGGTAGGCCTACATTATGATCAAACAGCCACAGTATTCTACTTGGCAAATGTTAAAATTGTAACAAAGCGGGACCTGAAATTTGCTCAATGCCAAAAAAGATTAGAGGGAATATTGGTGGTATGTTTTTTTTTCTTGGGTGTCTCATCGGAAACTAAAACATCCTGCGAAGATCCATGAGAAAGTACCGCTAAGGTTCTACGATGGTAGTGAAAAACAGATTTTTTTTCTCAATGAGGCTAACTCAGATAAACAGAAGTTCAATAGAAAGCAGACAGCAGGGAGGTTAGAGAGATGTCAGGATTCAGGAAAGTGTTCTGACTCTAGAGCAGTGGTACCCAAGCTTTTTTTGAACCGTGGAACACCTTGATGGATCTATGAGTTTGATAGTTGCCATGGCGCCATAGTAGCTGCCTAGGCAGAGAGCTCCTGTAAATGTGTATTGTTTTTAAGTATTATTTTTACGTATTTTTTTATTCATTTATTTTGTTAGCTTATTTAGTATTGATTATAAATATAATCGATCCACAGTTTTAAGACTGGCTAGTCAGTTGGTGTGCTAAGATAACTGAGAGGCCAGCTAACTAGCTACTTAGCCATTGTTTTAATTTGAAAAACAGAAGAATTGGCTTGGAGATTGTAAAATCTTGTTGAAATTGTGCGGATCTCCAAAGTGGTTACTCCAAGACTTTTCCAGTAGTGCAGTGATCCTTTGGCGCCCTAGCGGCGCTTATCTGGCATCACCCAGTTGGGTGCTACATGATGTTGGAGGAATAGTTTACCACAGACCCTACATAGAGTCTGGGGATGGCAAGGAGGTGCCTTGATCACCGGCTCCAGACATGTCTTCCTGACCTCCAACATGATTGGCACTACTTTTATTGATCTCACATACCACAGCTGGTTGGACTGGAGGATGGTACAGTGCTGGTGGAAAGCTATGGCTGGCAACAACACCTGACTCCGTACTTCAGGCCGCTGCCACAGATCAAGCAGTATCAGGACTTCAGGTGAATATCATTTTCATTGCATTGTATGAGGTTATTCATCTAAACTTGGGAGGTGAATTGACGTTGTGCAAGGTTGTAATGTCTTACTTTTTTTTTTTTTTTTTTTTTTTAAATCGGCTCTCCAAAAATAGATTCCCTTGTTCATGCGTGGTTCAGACGGACCGGTCATCAGCACTATCTGAATTTTAATTCCTCATGATGCCATCTATTTTGTGAAGTGCATCTGTTCCTCCTGCAGCAAAGCACCCCCACAACATGATGCTGCCACCCCCATGCTTCACGGTTGGGATGGTGTTCTTCGGTTTGCAAGCCTCCCCATTTTTCCTCCAAACATAACAATGGTCATTATGGCCAGTTCTATTTTTGTTTCATCAGACCAGAGGACATTTCTCCAAAAAGTACGATCTTTGTCCCCATGTGCAAACCGTAGTCTGGGTTTTTTATGGCAGTTTTGGAGCAGTGGCTTCTTCCTTGCTGAGCTGCCTTTCAGGTTATGTCGATATAGGACTCTTTTTACTGTGGATATAGATACTTTGTAACTGTTGCTTCCTCCAGCATCTTCACAAGGTCCTTTGCTGTTGTTCTGGGATTGATTTGCACTTTTCACAACAAGGTACGTTCATCTCTAGGAGACAGAACGTGCCTCCTTCCTGAGCGGTATGATGGCTGCATGGTCCAATGGTGTTTATACTTGCGGACTATTGTTTGTACAGATGAACGTGGTATCTTCAGGCGTTTGGAAATTGCTCCAAGGATGAACCAGACTTGTGGAGGTCTACAATTTTTTTTCTGAGGTCTTGGCTGATTTCTTTTGATTTTCCCATGATGTCAAGCAAAGAGTCACTGAGTTTCAAGGTAGGCCTTGAAATACATCCCCAGGTACACCTCCAATTGACTCAAATGACCGACTTTCCAAAACTATAGTTTGTTAACAAGACATTTGTGGAGTGGTTTAAAATTAATTTTAATGACTCCAACCTAATTGTATGTAAACTTCTGACTTCAACTGTAACTACCTCGTCTATCCCTATTGTTATTGATATTGTTTGTGTACATAATGTATATTTTATTTATATTGACACTATCTATTTCTGATATTGCTACTATGCAAGTAACCATTTGGCTGTACCATTTACACCTTCTGTAGAGACCCATCCACTTAGCAAGACTTAGCAAAATATTGATATATAAAATTAATATTTGTGGCCATAACATGATTTTGTGACATACCACAACAATATCATGTGACCGTATCAAATGCCCACCACATAAATACACTGCTCAAAAAAATAAAGGGAACACTAAAATAACACATCCTAGATCTGAATGAATGAAATATACTTATTATATACTTTTTTCTTTACATAGTTGAATGTGCTGACAACAAAATCACACAAAAATGATCAATGGAAATCAAATTTATCAACCCATGGAGGTCTGGATTTGGAGTCACACTCAAAATTAAAGTGGAAAACCACACTACAGGCTGATCCAACTTTGGATGTAATGTCCTTAAAACAAGTCAAAATGAGGCTCAGTAGTGTGTGTGGCCTCCACGTGCCTGTATGACCTCCCTACAACGCCTGGGCATGCTCCTGATGAGGTGGCGGATGGTCTCCTGAGGGATCTCCTCCAAGACCTGGACTAAAGCATCCGCCAACTCCTGGACAGTCTGTGGTGCAACGTGGCGTTGGTGGATGGAGCGAGACATGATGTCCCAGATGTACTCAATTGGATTCAGGTCTGGGGAACGGGCAGGCCAGTCCATAGCATCAATGCCTTCCTCTTGCAGGAACTGCTGACACACTCCAGCCACATGAGGTCTAGCATTGTCTTGCATTAGGAGGAACCCAGGGCCAACCGCACCAGCATATGGTCTCACAAGGGGTCTGAGGATCTCATCTCGGTACCTAATGGCAGTCAGGCTACCTCTGGCGAGCACATGGAGGGCTGTGCGGCCCCCCAAAGAAATGCCACCCCACACCATGACTGACCCCCGCCAAACCGGTCATGCTGGAGGATGTGCAGGCAGCAGAATGTTCTCCACGGCGTCTCCAGACTGTCACATGTGCTGTGACAGCTCTGTGAAGAGCACAGGGCGCCAGTGGCGAATTTGCATCTTGGTGTTCTCTGGCAAATGCAAAACGTCCTGCACGGTGTTGGGCTGTAAGCACAACCCCCACCTGTCGGGCCCTCATACCACCCTCATGGAGTCTGTTTCTGACCGTGTGAGGAGACACATGCACATTTGTGGCCTGCTGGAGGTCATTTTGCAGGGCTCTGGCAGTGCTCCACCTGCTCCTCCTTGCACAAAGGCGGAGGTAGCGGTCCTGCTGCTGGGTTGTTGCCCTCCTACGGCTCCCTCCATGTCTCCTGATGTACTGGCCTGTCTCCTGTAGCGCCTCCATGCTCTGGACACTACGCTGACAGACACAGCAAACCTTCTTGCAACAGCTCGCATTGATGTGCCATCCTGGATGAGCTGCACTACCTGAGCCACTTGTGTGGGTTGTAGACTCCGTCTCATGCTACCACTAGAGTGAAAGCACCGCCAGCATTCAAAAGTGACCAAAACATCAGCCAGGAAGCATAGGAACTGAGAAGTGGTGGTCACCACCTGCAGAACCACTCCTTTATTGGGGGTGTCTTGCTAATTGCCTATAATTTCCACCTTTTGTCTATTCCATTTGCACAACAGCATGTGACATTTATTGTCAATCAGTGTTGCTTCCTAAGTGGACAGTTTGATTTCACAGAAGTGTGTTTGACTTGGAGTGTTCCCTTTATTTTTTTGAGCAGTGTATATGGTGCATCCATCTGTTCATATACTGTACATGTGCACCTCACTCAGGTTAACTCATGTTGCATGGCCTTAACTTATATAAGGAATACTATGTGAAAAGTGTGTGTGTAACAGTATATAGATTATTTTTATTTTTGTGTTGTGTGGCATTTTGGCAGTGGTGTAAAGAGCTCTCTATTTTAGTGTTTTGTGGGGGGGGGGGGGGGGGGCATCTGTTCATTACTTTACTATTTTTATTTTTGGATACTTTTACTTCACTATATTCCCGAAAGAAAATAATGTACTTTTTATTCCATACATTTTCCCTGACACCCAAAAGTACTCATTACATTTTGACAGGAAAATTGTCCAATTCACACACTTTCTAAGAGAACATCCCTGGTCATCCCTACTGCATTTGATCTGGCAGACTCACTAAACACAAATGCTTTGTTTGTAAATTATGTGTTTGAGTGTGTCCCTGGCTATCCGTCAATAAAAAAATATTACAAATAATTGGGCTGTCTGATTTAATATAAGGAACTTTTTACTTTTACTTTTGATTCTTAAGTATTTTTTAAAACCAAATACTTTTAGACTTTACCTCAAGTAGCATTTTACTGGGGGAATTTTACTTTTACTTGAGTAAATGTAAAGATATCTTAATAGAAAATGACTCAAGTATGACAATGTAGTACTTTTTCCACCACTGGATGTGGCTGGGGGTTATAGCATTTCTTTCACATGACCCATCAATTTAGACAAGTGTGTCTGAGTGTCATCTAATATTTATCAAATATTTTCATCTGGACACTTTCTGTTTACCTGGAATTTTTCCTTATTGTAGGCTACTAAAACTTTTAGTTTTAATCTTTACTACACTACTCACTGTTTAGCACATGACCTGACATGTGAATCCTTAAAAGAGATGGGTGGGCTGGCTTAAGAGGGTGTGAACAATGCTGAAGGGGTGTAGACAAAGGAAAGCTCTGCAGTAGGTACCAAAACAATCAAAGTCCCTTTTCTCAAAAGTGAGTTTACAAGTGGATCTACTTTCAAAGCAGAATTACTTTCCCATTGTTCCTCAAAAATGCACTGTATGATATCCCATTTTGTAGCTCTGAGTCTCTACTTTTTACCAATTAAAAATTTTGCTACATAAGACCGATTTGAGCCGGTCAGTCACAAATATGAATGTAATATGTAAAGTGTTGGTCCCATGTTTTATGAGCTAAAATAAAAGATCCTAGAAATTTGCCATATGCACAAAAAGCTTATTTTGCTAAATTTTGTGCACATATTTGTTTACATCCCTGTTAGTGAGCATTTCTCCTTTGCCAAGATAATCCATACACCTGACAGGTGTGGCATATCAAGCTGATTAAACAGCATGATCATTACACAGGTGCACCTTGTGCTGGGGACAATAAAAGGCCACTCTAAAATGTGCAGTTTTGTCACACAACACAATGACACAGATGTCTCAAGAGGGAGCGTGCAATTGGCATGCTGGAATGTCCACCAGAGCTGTTGCCAAATAATTTAATGTTAATTTCTCTACCATAAACCGCCTATGCCGTTTTAGAGAATTTGGTAGTACTTTCAACCAGAAAAATGAATTGTATTATAACTGTAACTCAGTAAATTCTTGGAAATTGTTGCATGTTGCATTTATATTTTTGTCAAGTGTTTTTTCTGACAGAATTTTTAAAATAGATTAAATAGGGTTTATTTGAAATATTTTCATAGTTTTTATTGGCATGGCCTTATTTCTATTACAGCATATTGGATGACTGTCATTCATATTCCATTCACCCAGCTCAATGTAACATTGATCTGTTTCGGCTAATACATGATTCTCAAATGTTCCATATACCCATCATGAGGTTGCTACAACCTAGCCTATGAATGAAGGTTTATAACGTAGGTACACAGGTCGAGATACATTTTTGTAATCAAAGTGACAGACATTGACACATTCAATACCGCCTTGCACACTCTTGCTTGCATTTAGCTGATCTAGGGTGTAATCATTAGTACCCCAGTTGCAAATTAGTGGACAAATGGACAAATTCAGGTATGTTAATCCCCATTTTGTTCTGTTTGCTTCCATTTAAAAAGTTTTTCAATAGAATCGACACGCAAACACAGTTCACTTTCATAGCAGCCAAATACAAACAGCATGATCACTTTTCTTGTTGTAATTTGTTCTCGCATCTACGCGCTCTCCTCCTCTCTCAACTTTTCCCTTTGCTTGTGGACTTCAGTGCACAACACATCAGCTGTCTTTGACCAGGCGAAAAAACCTTTCCAAGCCAAACCTTCATATGATAACCTCTACACAGCCTACATCATTGTCACGATATTATCTAACGTCATAGTCAACATAGCTAATAGAACTAACGCATTAGTAAACCCACTACAATCATGCAGTACAGTGTACAGTCAGCAAGCACTTCAGCAGTTACATCGGCAGGCCCTATGGCAATACATTTATAAAACCAAAAGCTTACCTTGACATGGAAGAGTTCCAGTGTTGAATAGCCATAGCCATAGACAGCTATCTAGCATCCCTCTCCGTTTGAGCCGGGTGATGGGTAGGCTAAACTACCCAGCTGAATTCACTAGCTAGGTAAGAGAATGTGAAATTACCACAATATATAGCTAGCTCTTTCTCTTGCTTCTCCTTTATTTTAGAATAAATTAATTTGTTCAAAACTGTTCATCTATTGTCTTTCTCTTTGAGTCAACTACCCACCACATTATATGCACTGCAGTGCTAGCTAGCTGTAGCTTATTCTTTCAGTACTAGATTCATTCTCTGATCCTTTGATTGAGTGGACAACATGTCAGTTCATGCTGCAAGAGCTCTGATAGGTTGGAGGATGTTCTCTGGAAGTTGTCATAATTATGGAAGGTGGTGAGAACCACAAGCCTCCTAGGTTTTGTATTGTAAAGGTGCAACCATGGACACAAAGCCATGCTCTGTTTGTTTCTATGGCAGAGGATGTGGTATAGCTATGCCCAGAGCCATTTATTAACTTCTTAGGGCTAGGCCCCTTTTTTCTCAATTTCCGCCTGAATGACGTGCCCAAAGTAAATTGCCTGTTGTTTCCAAAGAAAAACCAACCGGAATTTTTTTCTTCTGAGAGAGACCATGCTCTTACAATGACAAGTATAAGGGCATACTGGAAATGATCTCCCAGAATGCAATTCCTATGGCTTCCACAGGGTGTCAGCAGTCTATGTTCAAGGTTTCAGGCATGTAACTTACAAAATGAATAAGAAATATCAGTTTTAGTACAGGGACACAGTCTTGGAAATTCATGTTTGCGCGCGCCATGAAGACAGGACGCACATGCTAAAATCGGTTTCCTATTGAACATACTTCTTTCCGTAAGAAATATTATAGTTTGATTACATTTTAGGGTATCTGAGGAGTAAAAAGAAACGTATTTTGACTTGTTGAAACAAAGTTTAGTGGTAGATTAGTTTAGGGGTAGATACTCAAATCGATGGCGCCAACTAAACAGACTTTTTGGGATATAAAGAAGGATTTTATCTAACAAAACGACACTACATGTTGTTATAACTGGGACCCTTTGGATGACAAATCAGAGGAAGATTTTCAAAAAGTAAGTGAATATTTAATTGCTATTTGTGAATTTATGAAACCTGTGGAAAAATATTTTGATGTGGGGCGCCGTCCTCAAACAATCGCATGGCATGCTTTCGCTGTAACAGCTACTGTAAATCGGACAGTGCAGTTAGATTAACAAGAACTTAAGCTTTCACCAGATAATACACTTAGATATATATATACACACCCAAATGTTTAATATCCATAATTTTTATGATTATTTACTTGAATTGTGCGCCCTCCAGTTTCACCAGAAGTTGCCCCTCTAGCGGGACGCCTAGCCCTAGAATTAAGAAATAAATGACTCTGGCTAAGCCTAATCAGACTTGTCTGTGCTAATGGATTACACAGATTAAGTATAATGATACAAATTACTTTTCATTGGCCCTCAAATGATACAGATGTAAAAACTGCCTGAGTGCACTGGACTTGATACAGATACAATGATACAATGATACAGATGTAACCATGTGCCATTTAATGTGTTATCTGACCAGCACTAGTGCTCCCAAGTAAAAATGTAATGTGCATTCCACAGGTCACATGTGGTGAGTTTGTTGTCATTTTTATATCAAGATTAGGAAAAATGTTGTGGCACACCTGTGAGTTCATCAAGGCACACCAGTTGGGAACCACTGCTTCAGAGAACCAGAGGACTACCCACTTCATTGGACCAAGGGTTGACTTGTTTATAGACTTCCCTGGAAGCTAGACTATGAGGACTGACAGTAAGAACAATGTATAGAAGATACTGTGTGTGTACCACAAAACAGTATCCCAACAACAACCACTGTTCAGTAGAGAGCCCAGTTATCTAGGTAGGTCGAGCTGTTGATATCACTCTGACCCACACAGACCTTCTCCTGTGACATGAAGTATTAACGTGGAGGAAATCAGACCCAAATAAACAGTGAAACTGCACTTGTGTTTAATGTCCCTGGAGATGACCAGAGGGTGTGTGTGTACAATGACGTATAGGAAAAACAACCTGGTACAGAGGATGTATACCAGTTTATGTGTGCGTGTGTGTCTGTGTTTGTGTGTGCCATGCTCCCCTTGCCTCCAGCTATCCCCTGTGCAGTGCACTGAAAGCCCACTAACATCCAAACACCTCTATGGAAACAGAAGGAAGGACAGCTTTCCCTTGCATCTCAATATGATATGTAATCGACCCATGAACATGGAAACACACACACACACACACACACACACACACCGTTTGTGCGTGTGCTGAGTCAGAATAAAGAGCAATGTATTTACCTGTTACCTACACTTGAGAGAAATAAGTAAGAAATAAGAAATAAGAAATAAATAAGCTGTGTGTGTGTGTGTGTGAGTAAACACCCTATCTTGAGAGTGACAGACAGGAGTGTATTCGTGAGCACAACATGTAAACATGACTCCCATAAGTAGGTCAGTGAGAAACAACACTGAGTCAGAGGACCCAGGATTGGGCAAATGTGTTGTTTACTATAGTAGATCTGACTGTCAACAGTGAATATAAATGTAGCTTAGGCAATGTCTCTGGAGGCTCCTCAGAGGAAGGGGAGGACCGTCATCCTCAGTGAAGTTCATATATATATTTTTTTATCATAAAAAAAAGGTGAAACATTGAAAAAGCTATACTTCTTGATAAAACTATAATAAACATTTGCAGCCGACCGCAACCGGGAGACCCATGAGGCGGCACACAATTATTGGCCAAGCTTCATCCGGGTTAGGGGAGGGTTTGGCCGGCTGGGTTGTCCTTGTCCCATCACGCGCTAGTGACTCCTGTGGCGGGCTGGGCGCAATGAACGCTGACACGGTCGCCAGGTGTACGGTATTTCCTCCGACACACTGGTGCGGCTGGCTTCTGAGTTAAGCGAGCATTGTGCCAAGGAGCAGTGCGGCTTGGCGGAGTCGTGCTTTGGAGTACGCACGGCTCTCCCAAGTCCGTTACGGGAGTTGCAGCGATGGGACAAGACTGTGTACTACCAACAGCATATCACAAAATAAATATATATTTTTATAATAATAACAACAACTATAATAAATATATTCACGTCACCAAATAATTTATTAAAACACTGTTTTGCAATTAAGGTCTACAGTAGCCTCAACAGCACTCTGTAGGGTAGCGCCATGGTGTAGCCGGAGGACAGCTAGTTTCCGTCCTCTGGGTACATTGACTTATATTGACAATATAAAACCTAGGAAGCTCATGGTTCTCACCCCCATAGACTTACACATTAATTATGACAACTTCCTCCTACCTATCATAGCTCTTGCAGCATGAACTAACATTTTTTCCACCCAATCAAAGGATCAGAGAATGAATCTAGTACTGAAAGCATAAGCTACAGCTAGATAGCACTGCAGTACATACAATGTGGTGAGTAGTTGACTAAAACAGAGAGAAAGGCAATAGTTCATTTTTAATTAACAAACATTTCTTCAAAGATGAAGGACAAGAAAGAGAGGGAGAGTGCTAGTTGTATTTCATAGTTATTTTTTCACTTACTTAGCTAGTTTAGCCTACTCGAACACCAGGCTCAAACAGAGAGAGATGCTATGTTAGCTAGTTGGCTATGGCTATTCAACACTGGAACTCTTCCAAGTCAATGTAAGCTTTTGGTTTTACTATTTTATTGCCACCGGGGCCCACCGATGTAACTGCTAAAGTGCTTGCTGACTGTACTGCATGATTGTAGTGGGTTTACTAATACGTTAGTTCTATCATCTATGATGACTATGACGTTAGATAATATGGTGACAACGATGTAGGCTGTGTGTAGCCGTTAGCGGTTATCATATGAAGGTTTGGCTTGGAAAGGTTTTTTCGCCTGGTCACAGACAGCTGATGTGTTGTGAACTGAAGTGAGAGAGGAGGCGAGAGCGTAGATGCGAGAACGAATTACAATGAGAAAAGTGATCATGCTGTTTGTATTTGGCTGCTATGAAAGTGAACTGTGTTTGCGTGTAATCAGGGGTGTATTGATTCCATCGATTCTATTGAATTATTTTTTTTTTGAAATGGAAGCAAACGGAACAAAACCGGGATAAACATACCTGAATTTAACCAATAGATACTCGTTTGCAACTGTTGGACTAATGATTACACCCTAGATCAGCTAAATGCAGGCAAGTGTGTGCAAGGCGGTAATGAATGTCACTGTCTCTCACCTTGATTACTAAAAAAGATCTTGACCTGTGCACCTACTTTGTAAACCTTCATTCATAGGCTAGGTTGTAGCAACCTCATGATGAGTAGAGACATTCGAGTATCATGTAGTAGCCTAAATATATCAATGTTACATTGAGCTGGGTGAATGGAATATGAATGACAGTCATCCAATATGCTGTAATAGAAATAAGGCCATGCCGATGAAAACAATTATCGTCCTCTCTGATGTCCATACAGACATTTTCACTATTAGGTGTCAGGCAATGCATGTGAGAAGACTCGCCACCAGCATACCAAAGTTTGGATCCCCCTCTCTCCTCATATCTCTTCCTCTTAAGTTATTCCTAAGACTGAGGGCTCTATTTTCTGCTGAGGCTATGGCGGCACAAGCGTCAAAGGCACGTTAGTTTGCAATTTCGTCACGTAAAAAATGTCACACTTGCGTTTCCCAGCCCTAATGCCAGGTTCGACAATTTTCCTGTCTAACATCACCTCGTTGCGCTGAGGTGGGAGGGGTGGCACCATTTGAGGTGTGTCCTTACAAACAGCTCAGCCACAAGAGGTATGTGGCAGGGTCTACAGTCAATCATGGATTACAAAAAGAAAACCAGCCCCGTCGCGGACCAGGATGTCTTGCTCCCAGACAGACTAAATAACTTTTTTGCTCGCTTTGAGGACAATACAGTGCCACTGACACAGCCCGCTACCAAAACCTGCAGGCTCTCCTTCACTGCAGCCGAGGTGAGGAAAACATTTAAACGTGTTAACCCTCGCAAGGCTGCAGGCCCAGACGGCATTCCCAGCCGCGTCCTCAGAGCATGCGCAGACCAGCTGGCTGGTGTGTTTACGGACATATTCAATCAATCCCTATCCCAGTCTGCTGTTCCCACATGCTTCAAGAGGGCCACCATTGTTCCTGTTCCCAAGAAAGCTAAGGTAACTGAGCTAAACGCTACCGCCCCGTGCACTCACTTCCGTCATCATGAAGTGCTTTGAGAGACTAGTCAAGGACCATATCACCTCCACCCTACCTGACACCCTAGACCCACTCCAATTTGCTTACCGACCAATAGGTCCACAGACGACGCAATCGCAACCACACTGCACACTGCCCTAACCCATCTGGACAAGAGGAATACTTATGTGAGAATGCGTGTTCATCGACTACAGCTCAGCATTTAACACCATAGTACCCTCCAAACTCGTCATCAAGCTCGAGACCCTGGGTCTCGACCCCGCCCTGTGCAACTGGGTACTGGACTTCCTGACGGGCTGCCACCAGGTGGTGAGGGTAGGTAACAACATCTCCACCCCGCTGATCCTCAACACTGGGGCCCCACAAGGGTGCGTTCTAGGCCCTCTCCTGTACTCCCTGTTCACCCACGACTGCGTGGCCATGCACGCTCCAACTCAATCATCAAGTTTGCGGACGACACTACAGTGGTAGGCTTGATTACCAACAACGACGAGACGGCCTACAGGGAGGAGGCGAGGGCCCTAGGAGTGTGTGTCAGGAAAATAACCTCACACTCAACAAAACAAAGGAGATGATTGTGGACTTCAGGAAACAGCAGAGGGAGCACCCCCCTATCCACATCGACGGGACAGTAGTGGAGAGGGTAGTAAGTTTTAAGTTCCTCGGTGTACACATCACGGACAAACTGAATTGGTCCACCCACACAGACAGCGTTGTGAAGAAGGCGCAGCAGTGCCTCTTACATTTACATTTACATTTAAGTCATTTAGCTGACGCTCTTATCCAGAGCGACTTACAAATTGGAAAGGTCATACATATTCATCCTGTCCCCCGTGGGGAATGAACCCACAACCCTGGCGTTGCAAGCGCCATGCTCTACCAACTGAGCCACACGGGACCACAACCTCAGGAGGCTGAAGAATATCGGCTTGTCACCAAAAGCACTCACAAACTTCTACAGATGCACAATCGAGAGCATCCTGTCGGGCTGTATCACCGCCTGGTACGGCAACTGCTCCGCCCACAACCGTAAGGCTCTCCAGAGGGTAGTGAGGTCTGCACAACGCATCACCGGAGCACACTACCTGCCCTGCAGGACACCTACACCACCCGATGTCACAGGAAGGCCATAAAGATCATCAAGGACAACAACCACCCGAGCCACTGCCTGTTCACCCCGCTTTCATCCAGAAGGCGAGGTCAGTACAGGTGCATCAAAGCAGGGACCGAGAGACTGAAAAACAGCTTCTATCTCAAGGCCATCAGACTGTTAAAATCCACCACTAATCTTTACATTAATATAATTTATAAGTCAAAAAATGGATGTAACAACTACAGAGTGCCCCTATAAGTGTCATGCCGGTATAAAGGATTTGAAGACAGGTGCAGGAAAACACAATAGGGTTTTTTAATACACCCAAAACAAGCACGTATACAAAACAATGGGCTGTACCCAAACAAAAGACCGAGGGTAAACCTTGTTGAACGACATGGGACGATACCCGTAATACACAATATATAAAGCACGCAGCATAACAGCTGCACAAACGCATAGGTACTCACACCACCAACAAACATGGGAACAATAACCGACAAAGACAGAGGGAACAGAGGGCACATATATAACATACTAATCAGGGGAAATGGGAACCAGGTGTGTGTAATCAGACAAGACAGTCCGGGGTTGATGATAATGAATCCCGTTCAGTGAAGCCTAGAAAACCGGTGACCTAGACCTCCGGAACTGGTGAAAAGAATGAGCAGCAGTACCGGGGGTATCCGTGACAATAAGTCTATCAAAAGTGTGCGAGTTTGAGCATATGTCCATTAGGCCTATGGATAAAAAAAATTATCACCATGAATTAGATTGAGCAATAAAAGCCCCACTTTTATTCCATAGGCTGGGATCAGCAGCTGTTGCAAGAGCTCATTTTTCACTGGCTGTCCACTGGTTTCAATAACAATGATTGACAGGCAGCTTAAACTTCTTGAATTCAATCATTATTGGGTTCAAATACACATCTATATTTCTGAACAGCCATCCACAACAATCACAATCCACAAGGCGCAAATAGCTAAATGAGAGAGCAGCAGTGTGATTCACATCAATGCGCTATGCAGATATCAATAATAAGTGATATCCGTATTGAAGTAGACTATACCACTCCTCTCATCCTTACCTCCAAGCGTTTATTCAAGTTGGAAAATCTTTGGATGCCGATAGCAATCGCACCATTGGAAGACATAGCTTGGACTGTAGCCTTCCAAAAGCCTTTTCCTGCTCTTTTCCCGCGATTGATCAAACACATTTGGTGTGTCATCATAGTGGCTTGTGGTCCGACACACTCAGGTGGAACAAACATAAACTTGTGCCTTTTTCAATGCTGATTTGAATGTCATTTAGAAAACAGAGAAGTGTCAATGATGTAATCTGTTACTCCCCCAACCCTGTTCATAGGCTACCCTTACCCTTGGCCTCGGCTACTATAACGAAGGCTGGTTCAACAGCAATGCGTCATGCCTTTAAAAAAGAAATCTTGGCCTTGAAAAGTAGCCTAACCATAAAAGGTGTTTAAATGGTCTATATGTTAGAGTGGCTTGAATTGAAAATATACTGCACATCCTAAAACATACACACATATGCCCACCTGCATACGTCATTTCGCTTGTTCAAGTATCCATCCCCATTTTAAAAGAGAGAGACTCATGCGGTTACCAAAGACGCGCACCTCCAAACTTATTTAAATTATTCAGTCCTATATTGCAGTATCAAAAGTAGGCCTAGGCTATATATTGCTTATAAAACATGTATCACACATACAATACAATTTACGGAAGCCAAGTATTTTCTATTTTAGGAGAAGTGCGATGCATAAAGACATGTTGGCTAGGCTAGGCTCATTGAAAACAATTACAACAATGTCTACTGCCAACACTCCAAACATAGGCTATTGAACAAACACTGGATCATATTATTTTACTGTGGCCTATGCTATTTAATAAACTGTAGCATCAGCCACAATGGACAAGGAGGAGAATATTCCGTCCCCCAGCCGAATTGGAGTTGATGACAACGCAAAGACCTTCAATAACCTACAGAACTCGAGACAAACACATTCAGTATTAAGCCATGGAACACGTTGATTGGCTGATAAGTGGCCAAGCCCTCATCACGCCTACGACTTGTTTATTCATCAAACCCCAGCCCTTTCACGCCACCGCCTCCTACTGTGCTCATAATTCCGGTTGTGAAAATAGCAAAAATATTTCTGACTCACCCCCCGACCTAATAACACTACCGCCATTGCTTAGATGTACCATTGCTTTAGGTTTGTTAAGATATAGCCCTGAATATGTGAACTTTTTCAGAAATGTGTCATATTACTGAGAACCTGTTCTGAAAATCACTGTATGTATATGGTTCTTGTGGTTTGCTTTGCACGCTATCTTGGTTTATCCTTCCTCTTCCTCTCTCCTTTGCCACAAAGGACATATTTCTTTATTTTCCTGAACAGCACTTTGTCACTGTGTGTGTGTGTGTGTGGTCACCCCTGTAGTACCTCAGGGTTAGCTTACCCTTTCCTCTCCAAAGATGTGTTTGTTGTATTCTCACCCTCACATTTCCCTATTAACCAAGAATCCAATATCAAGACGTCCACCCTGCAGTACCTCAAGGTTACCTTGACCTCCTGTCCCCTCCACCGTACGAACGTCTCTTCCTCTTACCCTGCTTTCATAACCAAGTGGGAAGGTGGTATTTATCTCATACAACTGGGAAAAATCCACTTGAACATCCCTCCAACTAGTAATTACTAGTGGGAAACTCATATATTTAACCCTGAGCTCTGACTTCTTCCACATGCTGACCTCTGACATCACATACTAAGGAAATTACCTTGATATCAACATTTTCAGCAGTTAAATGCAACAACAAAAAAAGCAATCTATGAATATGATTTTTGAACACTATCATTTGGTTACAAGCACGATACTGTAGCTGTACTTTTAGTTTATGGTTGAAGCAGCTTGTTGGCCATTAGCTAAGTTCAAAGCCCGTGAATGCATCCAACTGGTATTTACCACTTCACAACTGGTCATTTCCACCTTCCCACTTGGTTATGAATGCAGCATTAATCTCTCCTGCTTTCTGTTCTTCTTTCTATCGCACTCAAGCACTTCCAACCACCACAGATAAGAGGCACTTTTCTCTAGTGTGAAACTCAGGTAGCATCTGTATATGGGTGATTCTACAGAAGTGTTACAAATTGCAGTCCCACCCCACAAAAAAAGTTACAAAATGTAGGACATTTATTGACACCCAGAATCATAACACATTTTGACATGTTCATAACCATGCCATAATATGTCATAACAGCTGACATAACTTGTCATAATATGGTCATAACACTGTCATGACATATATTTAGACCTGTTGTGACATATATTGCATTATTTTATGGCTGGTTATGACACCTACACAAGAGCGTCAAAACCCACAAAACCTACCACACAAGGCAAAACATTCCATTACACCAAAGCGTACTTGTCAACAGTATGTTTATGTTATATAACATTTTCTGAAATTGATCATATAAGATCATTGTAATTGCACAGACATTGACTTCAGACACACACCTACCGCAAAGCTCTGTTGCTGATGACTTGGATGAATACAGGAGCAGATTTTAGGAGCAGGACTGATGACTGACATAAGGGCATGCACGTAATAGGCTTATCTGGCTTATATGATTTAAAAACTATGTTTTAGTCCAAGTAAAGTGACACAGGAGCCCCACCTGTTTTGAGCCCCACATTTTTTGCAATTTAAAAAAAATTACATAATGATATATATATATTTTTTGAGGGGGTTTGCCTGTTTTGCATCTTATTTTGGCATTAATACGTGTCACATATCAGTTTGCAAGCAATGTAAAAAAATATATAATAATAATAATTGAGTTAATAAAGCCTCCAAACATGGTCTCTTTTTTGCTTTCTTAAGGCAGTTCCAAAATGCAGGAGTTTCAGCCTAGCTCAGTGCTTTCTGTGGTGGTGGGGCAGCAAGCGGAAAATACAGAGTGTAGGGTTTGGTAATGTTCTCTAGTTGCGCCGTGATTGGCTCAGTGTTGGGTCACTCATGGGGACACTACGTCACTGCCAAATCTAAAAGTAGAGCTCGAAAATTCAAGCCCCTTGGGTGCTGCCAAAGAGTTACATTAGAAGTGCCCATCCAAGAAGGCTCAAGGTCATTGGCCACAGATAAAATGATGTCAAATCAAGTTATATCTACAGTAGCTTAGATTGGACTGATCATGTCAACATCATACTTTCAAAATCTTAGCTAGCAGTCATGAATCAAGTCGACAATCTACTGGCAAATCCTTTTCAATTCTTGTCATCTGAAGATAAATAATTAAGAGAAATTGGAGATAAAACGTATCGGCATTGCAAAGCAAAGCAATCACTAGCCTGCTATTCAGTGGAGTGGGTGTGTGGTCCCAATTCCCGGTTCAAGTCTCTTTTCCAAACTTAACATGATTAACATTCAACATTGGCCATGCCATCAATGAGGCATGATTTCTGCCGCGCTCAAAACTGTTAACTCAGAACTGGGAAATCTGACTTCAGTGAGTTCAATACAACTGGGAACTCAGGAGGAAAAAAAAACTCAGACTGGGAAAATACCTTTGAACGGTCATCCAACTCGAATTGTAAGTCGGGAACTGGGCCTCTTTCTAGAATTACGACCTGAAGATTACTAACGTCAGTAATGATTTTTTTTTAACGAGTTCCCAGTTGTCTTGAAAGCACAATAAATCAAGAGAATGCCAGACATTGATGACAAGGTTTGATGGCAAAATTTGCCCACGAAGGACCGCCGCACCACCTTCCTGTTCAAGTGAGTACAGCACAACAAGGTGAGTCCAAAAATGAATTGTATGCTGCTGCATAAATTATATAATATGCCAGGGAGACATGAATACTGTAGCTAAGAAAGTAATACTAAGTGTATGTTGTGTAGTAAGCTGTTAGTAGCCCATGTACAGTACAGTATATACATATGAGATGAGTAAAGCGAGATATGATTTGTAATTGATATGATTTGTAATAATTTGGTCGATGCACATGTAGTCTTTAACCTGTTTTAGAGAAATGTAATGATCAAATATTGTAAAAGTTTCATTGTCTGCTTATATGCCCTTTATTTATTCTACGGTTCTGACTTGGTGTACAGGGAGAATACTGTAAGAATGGCTCATTTTCTGAATTCAGTCATTATACATTTCAAACGTGCTGAACAAAGTTATATTGACTACGTCCATCCTAGCTCGCTCATTAATGTCTTAATCGAAATTAATCGTCCCCTTATGCCATAGTTTGTATATCTCAATTGTTAGTAGAAACCACATTTGTTTAAGCAAGTCAGCCATATCAGCTATGTTTTTTTAAAGGCAGTAAATGAGGCTGAATGAACGGTTTCGCTGCCAGACAAGGCTCCGATGATGTGTTGGGACTGCTGTTGCGACTCTGCTGTTGGGACAGCTTTATGTAGACCCTAAAGGTTTGTGGGCACCGTTTGTCACCGTTATAGTGCAATTAATGTATTGCTTAGTGTTGTGTAGTGGCTTTGCTGGCATGCATCCCCCAATTTTTTTGTTGTTGCTTGCCCCACCAAAATGTACATGCTAAAATTGCCATTGTCCAGGTGTCATAACCATCCATAAAATAACGCAATATATGTCACTACAGGTGTAAACAGTCGTGTAATGACAGTGTTATGACTATATTATCACAGGTTATGACAAGTTATGTCAGCTGTGTCAACAGGACAATAACCCAACACACCTCCAGGCTGTGAAAGTGCTATTTTACCAAGAAGGAGAGTGATGGAGTGCTGCATTAGATGACCTGGCTTCCACAATCCCCCAACCTCAACCAAATTGAAAAGCAGCCAACCATTGCTCAGCAAATGTGGGAACTCCTTCAAGACTGCTTGAAAAGCATTCCAGGTGAAGCTGGTTGAGAGAAAGCTTTGCACATTCTTGGCAGTCATCAAGGCAAAGGGTGGATTTTGAAGAATCTCAAATATTACATATATTTTGATTTGTTTAACACTTTTTTTTGGTTACTACATGATTCCATATGTGTTATTTCATAGTTGTGATGTCTTCACTATTATTCTACAATGTAGAAAATAGTAAAAATATAGAAAAACCAATGAATGAGTAGGCGTTCTAAAACCTTTGACCGGTAGTGTAGGTATTACAGACTCGGTCGACGTTGAACATTTCAGTGATGACACTTGCCAGTTTGTCCGCGCATGCTCTGAGTACTGGTAATCTGTCTGGAAAGCCATTAAACAGCCATTAAACTCTGTAACTGTTTTAAAGTCACCACTGGCCTCATGGTGAAATCCCTGAGCCGTTTCCTTCCTCTCTGGCAACTGATTTAGGAAGGATGCCTGTATCTTTGTAGTGACTGGGTGTATTGATACACCATCCAAAGTGTAATTAATAACTCCACCATGCTCAAAGGGATATTCAATATCTGCTTTTTTTATCCTTCTACCAATAGGGGCATTGGAAATCCTCCCTGGTCTTTGTGGTTGAATCAGTGTTTGACACAATGTTGCAAATGTCAGACAGACAGCAAGGTTAATACAAATGTCTAGATGCTTTTTACAGTGGAGATCACGTTTATAAATTGCCTAGCTGGGCTAATGAGACAGTGAGATGGAACAGTGAACAGGCATTTTAATGTCATAGCCTTAGCCGGTGGTAACTTGTGGAATAGACACCGTCTGGAACGCGGTTTTAACCAATCAGAATCTAGTATTAGACCCACCTGTTGCATAATATATTGAAAGATACAGTACTCAGGAAACAGCAAAGGGAGCACCCCCCTATCCACATTGACGGGACAGCAGTGGAAAAGGTGGAAAGTTTTAAGTTCCTCGGTGTACATATCACCAACAAACTGAAATGGTCCACGCACACAGACAGTGTGGTGAAGAAGGCGCAACAGCGCCTCTTCAACCTCAGGAGGCTGAAAAAATGTGGCTTGTCACCTAAAACCCTCACCAACTTTTACAGGTGTACAATTGAGAGCACCCTGTCGGGCTGTATCACCGCCTTGTACGGCAACTGCACCGCCCACAACCACAGGGCTCTTCAGAGGGTGGTGCTGTCTGCACAACGCATCACCGGGGGCAAACTACCTGCCCTCCAGGACAACACGCGATGTCACAGGAAGGCAAAAAAGAACATCAAGAACAATAACCACCCGAGCCACTACCTGTTCACCCCGCTTCCATCCAGAAGGCGAGGTCAGTACAGGTGCATCAGAGCTGGGACAGAGATAGACGCTGTTTTTCAATCTCAAGGCCATCAGATTGTTAAACAGCAGCCACCACTAGCACAGAGAGGCGGCTGCCTACCTACATACTTGATATCATTGGCCACTTTAATAAATGGAACACTAGTCATTTTAATAATGCCACTTTAAGAATGTTTACATATCTCGCTTTACTCATCTCATATGTATATACTGTACTTCACTATCTATTCTTCACTATCTATTGCATCTTAGCCGCTCTGTCACTGCTCATTCATATTTACATTTACATTTACATTTAAGTCATTTAGCAGACGCTCTTATCCAGAGCGACTTACATATATTTTATACTTATATATTCTCAGCCCATTCCTTTACTAGATTGTGTGTATTAGGTTTTGTTGTGGAATTTTTCAGATATTAGGTTTTGTTGTGGAATTGTTAGATATTACCCGTTAGATATTGCTGCACTGTCGGATCTAGAAGCATAAGCATTTCTCTACACTCACAATAACATCTGCTAACCATGTGTATGTAACCAATAAAATTTGATTTGACTTATCTAATTAGTACTTTCTCTAAAGAACGCTGTCCCACCTTTTTGATGTCACTATCGAAACACACATTGAAAGACAGTAGAATGAATGTGCCTTAAACCACAATCCTACAAATATCCCCAGTCGACGGAATTGCACCTGTCTCCTCGTCTTAGCATGGCCTTATCGTGAGTATGTCTGCAAACATTTGGGAGAAAATGAATGAGCAAGTTGGTAAATCTGAATGTATTTGTGTCACTACCGAACATCTAATACAGGGATGGGCAACTTTGATGGGGGTGAGTATCCACATCCATACCCACACATGTAGTCAGAGCTGGCCCTAGCCATTTGGGGGCACTAGGTGAAATGTTGTTTTGAGCAAATAATTTTAATCGGCCCTGCAATTTTAGAAATGTTGACATAGGGTGGAAAGAAATATTTGCAGCTTTAAATATGATATCTGAGTGAGAGTGACAAACAAAATCAATGTAGGACCCCCCAGTCATAATTTGACCATGATTACTACAAGTTTAGATTAGAGGTCGACCGATTATGATTTTTCAACGCCGATACCGATTATTGGAGGACCAAAAAAGCCGATACCGATTAATCGGGCGATTTTTATTTTATTTATTTGTAATAATGACAATTACAACAATACTGAATGACCACTTATTTTAACTTAATATAATACATAAATAAAATCAATTTAGCCTCAAATAAATAATGAAACATTTTGGTTTAAATAATGCAAAAACAAAGTGTTGGAGAAGAAAGTAAAAGTGCAATATGTGCCATGTAAGAAAGCTAACGTTTAAGTTCCTTGCTCAGAACTTGAGAAAGCTGGTGGTTCCTTTTAACAAGAGTCTTCAATATTCCCAGGTAAGATGTTTTAGGTTGTAGTTATTATAGGAATTATAGGACTATCTCTCTCTATACCATTTGTATTTCATTAACCTTTGACTATTGGATGTTCTTATAGGCACTTTAGTATTGCCAGTGTAACAGTATAGCTTCCATCCCTCTCCTCGCTCCTACCTGGGCTCGAACCAGGAACACAACGACAACAGCCACCCTCGAAGCAGCGTTACCCATGCAGAGCAAGGGGAACAACTACTCCAAGTCTCAGAGCGAGTGACGTTTGAAACGCTATTAGTGCGCACCCCGCTAACTAGCTAGCCATTTCACATCGGTTACACCAGCCTAATCTCGGGAGTTGATAGGCTTGAAGCACAGCGAAGAGCTTCTGGCAAAACGCACAAAAGTGCTGTTTGAATGAATGCTTACGAGCCTGCTGCTGCCTACCACCGCTCAGTCAGACTGCTCTATCAAATCATAGACTTAGTTATAACATAATAACACACAGAAATACGAGCCATAGGTCATTAATATGGTCGAATCCGGAAACTATCATCTCGAAAACAAGACGTTTATTCTTTCAGTGAAATACGGAACCGTTCCGTATTTTATCTAACGGGTGGGATCCATAAGTCTAAATATTCCTGTTACATTGCACAACGTTCAATGTTATGTCATAATTACGTAAAATTCTGGCAAATTAGTCAGCCCAAACTGTTGCATATACACTGACTCTGCGTGCAATGAACGCAAGAGAAGTGACACAATTTCACCTGGTTAATATTGCCCGCTAACCTGGATTTCTTTTAGCTAAATATGCAGGTTTAAAAATATATACTTCTGTGTATTGATTTTAAGAATGGCATTGATGTTTATGGTTAGGTACACATTGGAGCAACGATACGCACCACATCGATTATACGCAACGCAGGAGACACTAAATAAACTAGTAATATCATCAACCATGTGTAGTTAACTAGTGATTATGATTGATTGATTATTTTTTATAAGATAAGTTTAATGCTAGCTAGCAACTTACCTTGGCTTCTACTGCATTCGCATATCAGGCAGGCTCCTCGTGGAGTGCAATGTAATCAGGTGGTTAGAGCGTTGGACTAGTTAACTGTAAAGTTGCAAGATTGAATCCCCCGAGCTGACAAGGTAAAAATCTGTCGTTCTGCCCCTGAACGAGGAAGTTAACACACCGTTCCTAGGCCGTCATTGAAAATAAGAATTTGTTCTTAACTGACTTGCCTAGTTAAATAAAGATTAAATAAAGGTGTAAAAAAAATAAAGAAAATAAATCGGTGTCCAAAACTTGAAATCGGCCCTAATTAAATCGGCCATTCCGATTAATCGGTCGACCTCTAGTTTAGATAGCTGGCTAGACTAACTTACCAATGTAAAAATAATTCCTGACATGGGTTAATTGAGTGAATGTCAGTGACAAGAGAAAAAGTGCTGAGCACAACCAAATTTCTAAATTGCACCTTGAGTATTCTGCTACACTAACTCTCAACTTTAAGTTAAGACCTCGACTGAGCTCCAAAACAATTATAAATGTGGAAATTGATCTGCGGGGCATACAAAAGTGGGTGGCCTGTGCCAAGCCAGCTGCCCATCCCTGATCTAATATTTCAAGAAATATGTGAAGTACGGTCTTGGGACTAAAACATATGTTTGCTGGGAAATAAATATATAAAAACGCAACATGTAAAGTGTTGGTCGCATGTTTCATGAGCAGAAATAAAAAAGCTTATTTTTATCTCAAAAATATAAATGCAACATGTAAAGTGTTGGTTCCATCTTTCATGAGAACCCCCCCCCCATATTTCTCTCAAATCTTGCACACATTTGTTTATATCCCTGTTAGTGAAGATTTGTCTTTTGCAAAGATAATCCACACACCAGAAAGTCTAACATATCAAGAAGTTGATTAAACAGCATGATCATTACACAGGTGCACCTTGTGCTGGAGAAAACAAAAGGCCACTGTAAAAAGTGCAGTTTTGTCACACAACACAATGCCAAAGATGCCTCAAGTTTTGAGGGAGCCTGCAATTGGCATGCTGACTTGCAGGAATGCCCACGGGAGCTGTTGCCAGATCATTTTATGTTAATTTCTCTACCATAATCTGCCTCCAATGTCGTTTTAGAAAATTTGGTAGTTCGTCCAACCGCCATTTTGTGGGGAAAGACTGGAATTCATAGATTAGGGCCTAATTCATTTATTTCAATTGACTGATTTCCTTATATGAACTGTAATTTAGCAAAATCTTTGAAATTGTAGCATGTTGCGTTTATATTTTTGTTCAGTATACATCTGTCCAAATGGAAGATAGCCAGCCATATGCTAGCTACAGGGATTCTTTGAAGTACAAAATAAACAAAACAATCACAAACAAAATAATTGACAGCTAAGAGAGCTCATCTTTGTATTTGTGCCATTATGGCGTCTGTGACTGCACAGGCAGCACCATTGAAGCCATCTCTTCTTTTAAATGTGCCTACGCCATGCTCTACCAACTGAGTCACAGAGAAGCACCATGTGGGTAGAGGACAAGTACACACTTTAGGAAAAAGTGTAGAATATTGAGATGCATAGCCAGCAGGAGCACTCCAACCCTCCAAGAGCCCAAACGTTGAGATATATTTGGCCAAAACATAGATGTCTATAATGTGCTATACTCTACTGTAATGTACTCTACTGTGCTCTACTGTACCCTACTGTACTGTGATCTACTGTACCTTACTCAAGTTTACTCTACTTAAGTTTCTTACAACCACATACATTCGGTCTTTAACTTGTCATGGTCTCAACTCACTGGGTCTGGATCATGGGATCAATGTCATGGTATAAATCTTGGTCTTGGCATGATACTGAATATTAACTTAGTATTTGGTTTATAAACCATAGGCAATCCAATTTGAAGAAGAAGACAATATTCACTGACAACCCAGTTGACCACTCTTGAATGTCCAATGCAGGCATTTGTTTTCTCTCAATTAAGTACCTAGCAAAAAATTATTTGTTTCTTTTTCACCATTTTGATTGAAAACAATCAGTAAGGTACTTAATTGTTACCCAGAAATGATTTGATATTGAGATAAAAATGGCTGCATTGGGCATAAAAATTTTCACTACTGTGCATGGTTCTCCCTTTATTGCAACTTTTTCACTATGTTGTTTTGATATTGACAAATTTAGTGGGGTGGTAAGGAATTCAGGTAAATATTTCAAATATGCAACACAAAATAAGTGTGTGAGTGGTATTTATGTCTACCTGACATATGATGGAAGATATGTGTGCTGATTTTTGGGGGGGAAAAATAGGATAAAAATGTGCATCACTGCATCACTTCTGTAGAATGGCCCATATCTACTGAGATAAAATAATCTTAGATCAATATTGCATAGTAAAAGGCGTCCCAGGTGGCGCAGCAGTCTAAGGCACTGCAGTGCTTGAGGCGTCACTACAGATCCGGGTTTGATCCCGGGCGGTATCGCAGCCGGCCGCGACCGGGAGACCCATGAGACTTCGCACAATTGGCCCGAGTCTGTACGGGAGTTGCAGCGATGGGACAAGACTGTAACTACCAATTGGATATCACAAAATTGGGGAGATAAAGCTGTAAAAAGCCAAAAATATATATTATATAAAAATGTATATACTGCATAGTAATACAAACACAAAACAGTTACCTACACCTCGGCAGAAAAATGCCTTCTCTCAGGGTATCCCAAACTCGATTCTCGGGACCCAAAGGGATGCACATTTAGTTTTTTGCCCTAGCACTACACAGCTGATTCAAATATTCAACTAATTATCAAGCTTTGCCCTATCTTCTATTGTGTCACTAGGCAGGGAGTCTTGGCATAGCTTTTATATAACTATGGGTTAACTGTGAGGAAGCCCACAGACACACTCTTGGTAATGCGTCTGTCTGATGACTCAGCTAAAAAAAATAATAAGCTTCTTCAACTAAATTACCCTCTTTATCCCTGGCTGTCTCTGTGGTTCTCTGGCAGATTTACAGGGGCTTAACACATCATTTCCTGTTGACCTTTTCCCTCTCTATGAGGATGAACAACCCATTCAGAACTGCAGAAGCATCCCGTAGCCCTTTACACTCACAGCCCCTGTCATCGTGTACACGGGTTAAAATTGGTAGATTTGGTCATTGAAATGTGCCTCAATTGGAACGCAGTGGCTGTACAGTAACATACTATATATGATGTCAGAGCTCAGTCTGTTCGCTTTACCGTGCTGTATGGGTTTCAACTGAGCCATTCTAAATGTGTGTACCAAGCGCAACAAAAAGATGCCCCCATCCCCATTGTTGCTATCTGAGTGAGGGCAATGCAGTAAATTCGAGAGGAGTTGATGTGTTCTGAAAGATGAGACGTTGAGGATTATAATAAATACCGCTTTGATGTCATGCAAGTAAACCCACACACGGGTGAGTACAAATGTGCATTTCACATTTCAAAATGTAAACTCATTTCATTTATAGTAGAAACATTTATGATCGCTATGAATGATGTACAGTCAGTAGAATGACACGCGTCATACCCCGGGTTGTCCTGAACAGAATGAGCCGTATTGTGAAGAAAGTTAGTTGCGGAACACGCACTCGAATGCCCTCATGACTCAATTAAGTGCCTTGTGAAAGCCTAACACTGTAAGATCTGTAAAATACCATAAAAAAAGATCATATTCTATAATTTAGCTAGTCATGTTGGCAATAGTTCAAATTCTGCCCACCTGACCCAGATCAAGACTTATAATGGAATGTTTTTGCATTGAGTAAACAACAACAGTAATTGTGTTATGGTGGGGATACAGAGCTGTGTTCCAAACCCCAAAAAACGGCAATGTGCTTGTTTCTGTTCCTCAACAGCAAAGCTAGTAGAGCAACAAAGAAAAAGGCCCTTATATTTGAAGGTTCTTTCTTTCCTCGAGTCATAAAGTGCATTAAAATGACGTAGGAACTGTGCCGTTTGGAGAGATGTGTAGCCACTTGGAGAAACCAGTTAGTCCTCTCACTCAAACCCTTGTAATAGTTTTTTTTCTTATGTTGCAACTACCCCACAAATTCAAGGAATATTCTTCTTTATATTACTGAATGTATCCAGAGTATTTTCAGATTTTGTTATTTGAAAAATGCTTCAATAAGTACAGTGTAAAATGCACATAAAATCAACAGTAATCTTAGGTCTAATAAATTTCCCCATAATCTCCAAAATGCATTTTATATTTATTCTGTTAGAAACATTTACATTTTGCCTTATATGCCAATTTCCATGAGTGTAAAGGGTTAATGTAATGTAATCCTTCAGTCAATCACAGTGGACTGACTCTAAGGTAAAGATCAATGTATACTGAGGTATCAAATCTGGGAGATGTGTCTACGCAGATTTCTCAAAAACGTATGTTATTAAAAAAAAAGTTATTATGATTGTAGTAACAGCTTTATAAATAATATCGATTAATATATGCCATTTAGCTGACACTTTTATCCAAAGTGACTTACAGTTATGCGTGCATACATTTTCTGTATGAGTGGCCCCAGCGGGAATCAAACCCACAATCCTGAAGTTGCAAGCGCCATGCTCTACTAATTAAGCCACAGAGGAACACATCTAAACTTTAGAAGCTTTCAGTTGAGGGCTAAAGCTGAGAGTAGTAGATGAGAAAAACGTATTTTGAGCATAAGGAAGGATACTATTGCACTGATGCAATAGGAAAGGAAGCCCATTGGGTTAATACATCTGGGTTGTGTTCAGTAGCGCACACTGTCACACAACACTTTGCAATAAAACAAACAAAAAAGCATTGTTCTTATTGGAGAAGTTCAGGCACCTCCCCATTTGACTATGTTTCATAAAATTTTTGTCCCTAATGAACACGATGCAGATTTCAGCAGACAGATGTTTATATGGGAGAGATCGAACCGTAGGTTATATGACTTCAGTATTGTGAAGATATGCAGGGTCATGACTTCAAGTCAGAGGAATGCAAGATTCTATTGTGTCCTCAGGGTCTAGCGCTGGCTTTGACAACGTCACGACTGGCCTTAACCCAGTTTCATTCATGACTTGTGGACAGGCTGTAAAAACCATTTGACTGGAACTTGAACACGATAATCTGACAGACAAAAACACTGAGACCTGCAAGGGCCTCTGTTTTCAATGCATGGTCCTCTTGCTACGAAGAAAAACCTGTTTGTCCAACCGGAGGTAGACAAACAGAGACAGGCCCCGGTTCCCAGCCTTCTCTCCATCACTCACAGAGGGGAGAGAGAGAAAAATAGAGACACTGGGAGAGAAAAAGCAAATGAGAGAGAGAGAGAGTGAGCGACTAAGAGAGGGAGCAAGAGAAAGAGATAGAGACTGGGAGGGAGAAAACAACAGAGGGACTCGGATCGAAAAACCGAGAGCGAGACTGGGAGAGAGAACAACAGAGATAGACATTCGAAAGAAAGAAAGGAGATTTTGGTTGTGAGGAACAGGAAACTCATGGTGGAAATGTTGTTGAGTCAGATGCAGATGACACTCCACACATGGCCCATACTGTCTGAGTCACAGGTCACATGTAAATGACTGGTGTAATGTTACACAAACGTTTGTGCAACACCTGCGGCCGGGCAGTCACATTCATGCCACTCTCAGGAGCATAAGCAGAAGCTACCACAGAGGTAGCAGAGACATGCACCTATATGGCCGATGTAGCTAGACTAACTATCCTATCCACATCCTCAAAAACTGTAATCAATGGGCTATGCTTTTCATTTGCAATCACGACGGAAGAAAAACCGAAGGACGGACAATTTCTTGATTTCATTGATAACCACATTCAGGCAAGTCCAGGGGGAGAAACAAAACAACATTCCTGAATCCTGGTATTCCGAAACGAAACAAACGATACCGGTGAATAAGAGCTCTGTTGGACTGGTCTGGTTACCTACTTCCACTGTGTATGTAGGGTGAAATTGCACCAATACGCAGATCTTGGGTCAGTTTTGCATTTTCCCCAGATTTGGATTAGGGGAGGGAAAGCTGATCCTAAAATGTAGGGTATCTGTATCCCACAGCCAGGTCTGTAGAATTCATAGGGCTTTGGCTGCCAATACTGTGTCATAGTGGCAACTCTGGCCTAGATAGTTAAACATTACTACACAGTACTACGTTCAACACCGCTCCAATCAGTCAATAGTGGTGAAGAAATCTTCACGAGACCACTTGTCTGTGTTGGAGTTCGGGTAGTCTCCTGTTTTTCTTCAATCTTCCGCTCTCAGATCATTTATATCGTCAGTGCTTGCATAGCGATATCCAGTCGGAACTCATTATCTTTGCAAGGACACACCAGCTAACTTGTTACACACTTGTTTATTCTCAGGTGTTTGAAATAGAGTGAATCCCCTAAAAGTTGGAATCAATATTTCCCAGTTTGGGCAGAGAATGACACGCCTTTTGATGACAAAGAGTCTTTAGTCAAGATGGTACCATTTTGCTGTCTCTTTCTCGCCTCCCCCCCTCGCTTTTTCTCTCTGCTCTTTTCACTGTTGCATAAGTCACATGTCAGTTTAACTGTAACAGCACACAGCAGCCAGCCGGGCTCCGGCAATGCATGCATTAGGCCAGACAGCAATTTGTACAGATCACATGCACCGGGGAATGGTTGTTTAATGTAAACAGTTGGTATTCAAGGCACAGCAAGCCATAATGTGTTTCTGCCACGCAACCAGGAGAGTTGCTGAAAGTGTAATCTGACAAATGAATTGGTTATCACTTCGCCCCCATCTCCTGGGATGAGGTGGGAGGGGAGGAGGAGAGGGGGGAGAGGGAGGATGGATAGAGGTAGACTTTTACAAGGGGAATATAAAAGCACATGACACCTCATGCATGGCTGTGTCATCGGAAAAGAGGACAAAAAGGCCTTGACACCTGACTTGTCTGTGAAACAGTCAACACACACACCTTATGGCAACAACTCCAGACCTAGCCTCCCTTTGATGGAATGCCATGTCAGATAGGGCTGTGACGATACCAGTACTGCAATATCTTTCCCATGGCAAAAATGAAAACACGAAGCAGACCTAACTCTTTGGTCCTTTAAAACCAGGAAAATAAATAACTGTGACTCTGGATGAGAACATAATGAAGTGTGTTTCCAACATTAGGGGCTGTTTTCCTAAAGAAGTTAAATATGCTTCGTGTTTTGTTTCCTTGTCGCGATAACAACGAGTATCGCGATACTGATATCTTCCCGGCCCTAATGTCAGAACAAAGAAAAAAATGAGCAAATCACCAACTTGACTGGATTACCACAATTACCTAGGTATATTATAGTGTTACCCACAGATGACCTATTTCAATCAGAACTGTCATCATGATGCACCATACGGACTGTCAACACAAATCATCAACTAATTGGGGCATGTGTTATTTGAAAATTGCAACAGCAGGTACCAAGGGATATTCCACTGATTGTCCTCATAAACTCATGACGAACATACATTGAACAGATGATGAAGGTCACTGCCAACGGTAATGGGATGCTTCCAGGTGCGACCCCCCCATCTCCCTCACACAACAACCCCTCCAATACACTATGACCATCCTTATCCATCTTCACAAGAAAGGGTCTATATTTGGCAGATTTGGCAGATATTTGGAGACTTCAGATGATTTATGCTATATGTGAGGCAGAGTGCTAGAGCGCTTTACTCCTATACTGCTCGCTGCCTACAAACCTCTTTTTGTGTGACTGGAATAGTACAGGACAAAGAAAGGGGTGATGTTATGCTTCTGATTGGCTACCGTGTTTAAATGCCACCTAGTGGCGGTATCAGTGCACTTGCAGCCTTTCGCTCGAGCAAGAGAAGCTTCGCTTTGCTGAGACTTGGGGAGAGAAAAACATTCACACACCCCTCTCTTTGCTCCTCTCCAAGCGATGGACATATGCCACACAGAGGCTGCCAGTACTGCTCTGGGACACAGTAGGGATTGTCTTACAGGTTTGAGGGTTGTTGTTGCTGCTGTGCGCAGTGAGTCAGTCCACAGTGGAACAAAGACAAGAGAAAGGGTGCGTGAGAGTGACTGCTGTAGCCTACAGTGTGAAGAAGAGCTGATTGGAAGCAAGCATCAAAATATTTTCAGATGTGATAAGAGTCAAATTTAGACAAACAAGATAGGTTTTGAGGCTGTGGGAACCAGGTGAATAGTCATGATACCAGGGTTGGCTTTAGTATGCAAAGGAGATCTACTCTTTTGAACTGGATTTTCCTGTAAATGACTATAGGTTAGTTTTGAGACTATTTTTCCAGTTGATAGTGATGTATCCTAAATAGGTAGACAAAGGTAGAAATATGCAATATCCTCCTTTGCATATTTGGGTATTATTCTACACACTTACTATTATTTTAATGAGCTCCACCACTAAAAAAGTACAGCACAGTAGAGCTCAGTAGAGTAGAGTAAAGCACAGTAGAGTTCAGTACAGGAAGGTCAAGTAAAGTATAGTTCAGTACAGTACAGTATACTGAACTCTACTGTGTACTGTACTGAACTCTACTCCACTATATTCTACACTACAGTACTGAACTATATTCTACTTTTCTTTACGGTACAGTACTGAACTATACTTTTCTTTAATGTGCTGTACTGCGCTCTACTCTACTGTACTGTCCATACTTGTGAAACATAGACGTCTATGTTTGGTTCAGACCAAATCTGAACGTCTATGTTTGGGCCAAATGAAGGCCGGTCCAGACATTCCTTGGATGTTGGAATCAAGGGCAGGACGGACTGACCAAATGTCAACTACTTTTCAAAATGCATGGACATCCGGTGTTGGTCGGTGCTCAGTGGGTGAGGATGCTGCTTACAGTAAATGGAAAGAGAGGGGGCTCATGGGTAGGTGCCTACCTCCTAACTCTTCTACATTTGCACACACTGTACATAGATTTTCTATTTTTCTTTTCTATTGTGTTATTGACTGTACGTTTGTTTATGTGTAACTCTGTGTTGTTGTTTTTGTCACACTGCTTTGCTTTATTTTGGCCAGATCGAAGTTGTAAATGAGAACTTGTTCTCAACTGGCCTACCTGGTTAAACAAAGGTGAAATATTTTTTATATTTTTTAAAAGGTGTTAGTAAGATCCGGGAGAGGTGGCATTAATTAGAGAGAGGGGTTGTCTAGACTGTTCACACTCTTGCTTTGACCATCAGATGACAGAAAGAGAAAGAAAACAGTTATCAGCTGAACATAACAGTACTATGCCAGTGGAAAGGAGATGACCCAACTGTGGCTTGTGACTACTATGATTTCCCATTGTAGCTAGCAATTTTTCGGAAATTGTGTTACCGATTTTAATCACTTAATAATTAATAACAAAGTCGATATTAGTAAAAACACTCGAACTGATTCATAGTTCTACCTTTACGTTTTACTTCTGTGAACTTTCATTATCCTCCCTCCTCATGAGGGAGATAAATGAGACAATATCTTCAAGATATGTGTGTTTTTGGTAACGGAATTTAAAGGCACAGGGCAATGTTTCTTAAAGGCAGAATTTCCCCCCCTAAACTAAATATATGTTGATATTAGTTGGCTGGGGTCTTAACTTCCACATTATTGTGTTTTGATGTATTTCTAATATCTTAAAAAAAAAAAATACAAGACCCCTTTTCAATCTGTCTGACAAGAATTCAAAACCGTTTCTTATTTGTAATTTTTTGGGGATGGAAAACAGTAAAAAAATATATATTTGTCTTAATTTCTCAAAAATACAGACTCAGCTTTCATTTGACACCCAATTTGTCGTGCGCCTGTGAACTTTACATGTTGGTGCTCATGGGTCCTTTTACATGGAAATGGCCCTATAGGCATATTGTCTGGAGACATACTCTTTACTCATAAATTTAGCATGATAAATTACATGTACAAAAAAATATGATAAACATGTTTAGTTGATAGGCCTATAATAAAGATGACGTATGACAGACGTCTGATTGTGTGTACATGAAAAACATGACTTTACAACATCAGAAAATGTATCAACATGCACTTACCTGTGCAAAATAAAGATTGAGCAGACACAGAGTGAAAAATTGGAGGCATACTGGAAAACAGTACAACAGCCAGTAAGGCAAAGGCTGCAACTGGTTTGCTTGGACAACGTTCTTGAAGTAGAATGAAAATAATGTAGTCCTTAGCGCTGACCACAGCAAACAGAGAAAAAGAAAGACACTCTGGTAGCTGAAGCGCTTGTGTCCATAACGCAAAATGAGCCAAAGTTGCAAGTAAACAAACACAAAAAGTAGCGAATATAGGATGGTATACACAATGGTGAGTCCGAGCTCCACAGACGGAGGAACCGCAGCTCGAATCGGTTCATCACTTGAGTCCGTTACAGACGTGAAAACACTTAGGCTGACCTGGTTTTCTTTCAACAACATAGCGAACGGATAAGTGTAACAACAACGACTTAAATAAGCATATCTAATGTTTTATTCTAAAATAGTAGAAGGTCCAGTTTTTGATGTATTTTCCACGAATTTGGTATAATTTTTTTAATGTCCACTCAAAAACAAAAGCACGAGCTTGATAAAACTACACTAACTAACTAACCACCTACCGACATAAATCCGAGGGTTAGCGACAGAACGGATGACTTAACAGCTATAGCTATAAAACAGACAAACAAGAAAACCCTCCAGTCTCTGCAAAGCAGCTCATCTGTGCAAAAAAACAACTCCGGAAAAAAAGGGGACGTGAAGTAGGGAGAGATCAGCTGAGTGAAGCTGCAGTTTAGAGCCCGCCTACTGACCAATAAGCTGCAGCCTTGAACTAGCTATCAATCAACGCCATCTTGGCTCCCTTTCCATCACACATTGCGTTGAAATCACTGAAATGCCTCGCAATAGAACCATAATGGTGTCCATTTTCAGTCCATATCACCATGTAGAGTTTTCTCTCCACCCACTATTTCAACATTGGTCAGTATGGTACCCAGCCTCCAGAATCCTTCTTTGTGATTGGCTTGCAATGATGTCAGCTCTGAAGGTGCAGGTCTCTTAATTTTGGATTGGCTGTCAACTGCTTTTAAAAATCCATCACTCTGATTGGCTAGTTAGGTGGGACACAGGAAGATGAAACAGCAAAAATGTTCTAGAATCCCTCTTTCACTTGGGTAGTTTAGCTATATAATTTCACAAAAAGCAAGTGAAAAAAACTGCTCGTTACCAGGTCGTGTAAGTTGTCTAAAAGCTAGTTATATAAAATGCTTCTGCAATGTATTAAGAGTGCCCATATCGTGGTCATGGAATTTAAATGGCCCTTGTCTGGCTACTTTAGCTAGGTAACGTTAGCTGAATAGCGGAGCCAAGGCGTTATGCCATAACAGACATAGACAGCTTGCATCGTAGAATGTAACTTAATTCCATTCATTTCTACTAGATTGTGTCGGTTCAATTGATCTGTTAGGTTCGAGCCTTCATCGACCATGGCATGGTTCATATGTGTCGTCATACTTTTGCTCTGCTCGAAAAGTGAGCAGTGCACCACTGGAAATGCCTCAAAACTCATTGAACACACAGCTGACCATTTTTTCGAGAAAATGCAATCAGGAAAGATGTATTTTATATACTTTGGAAAACAAGGTAAGTGACATTAACAGGCGAGAAAAATATGAGCCCCCAAGATGCCCTGTAGACTTGCTGGTGGACATATTGCACTGAATACTCTAACAATTGCAGTTCACGACCCTTGCTCAGGTAGGGACATTAATCTCCCCAAAGTGTCTGGAAGGCCCGGGTTCAAGACTTGCAAGGGGCGTTGCACTAGCACCATTTGCTAAATTGGTGTCAGGAGTTGGATGGGACCCTTGAGGCCCTCGGAGAGGCGCACGCGAGGAGGGATTTAGTATGTAACGAACGACGATAGTGCAACACACTTGCGTGTCTCAAACCAGGGTCTCTCAGCCTGCAGGCAAACTCGCTAGCCACTGCTCTAATAGGGTTAACTCACTCTGAGATTGTAATGAGCCTACCTAGGTATGGGTTAATAAAATACTAAATTGTATTGTAATGACCCTAGTTAATAATTGCCATACTACCTTCCCCATGGGGATTATATCATAATTGTTGTTGTGGTTATTGGTTAGGGCATTTGTCATTGGGTTCACTGCTCGCTAGTTACCTCGTGCTATTTCCTTGTTTCATTACAGTATGTTTGCCTTTTGTAGTGCAGTTGAATAATGTATTTAACACAATTGTTTACTATTCTAACCCCACAGTTTATAATTCCATTTATTTTTATTTTTGATTACAAGTCAATCCAACCATAGGTCTCTTCATTGAACAGCTGGAGAAGTCTGCAGATGCTCTAGAAGATTATGGTATTTCAGTTGCTATGGTAACCAACACAAATCTTTATCCCTTGATTTACTCAAGCACCACTGGCTTTTGCTGAGTCAATGTTGCACAAGGAGAAATTAGATATTGATGGGAACCTTGGGAGGTTGTAGTGGTATTGTTTAGATATATTTTCATATCTGTCATATAAAATAATTTTATTTTGACATCACTGGAGTGCTGGATTGTTTGAGAACACAGCATGTTGTTGATTCTACTTGCAAATTGGAGCAACTTTTGTTCATTCCACAACAAGTAAGACAAATCCTCACTGGCATATTGTTACTATAAGAAATGGTATGGGTTTTTGAAAGGACTGTATAGTTGTCAGCTGTAGTATGCATTGCTGGCTGCCAAAGGCCTCCTGTTAGAGACCCGGAGTCCAGGTATTCTCTTTGACCACTTTGATCAGTTTTGCACTACAAGTACACTTATGTGAAGAGCAAACTAAACGAAACATCTGTTTGAAATGAATTGTTTTCAATGTCTATGCATGTTTGCAGGTAAATTGTACTAATGAACACATAGAAAAGTACTGCACTGGAGAGAAGCTGATGAAAAAAGTTTATTTGTTCAGGTGTGTATTGTATATCCATTGTGGATCTTAAGCAGCTTAATTAAATATTGTGCTAACAGTACATGCATATTACACCTATACAATGTAATTTTAGAACGCACCTTATGGTTTAAGATGAACAGATGTTTCTCACAAAAATGAACAAATAACTACTATATTATTTGTTGTCTTACAGGGGTGGCAATGTCCTGAAGAGTTTCGACACAGACACCGTCTTCGACGTGAACGCCATAGTCTCTCACGTTCTCTTGTGAGTAAAGAGTTTGTAAACATTTCCCCTAAACACTGATACAGGGTTAGATATTGTAAAACCTCTATAGTGGTTGAAGGGGCAATCAGCAGTTGCTTGCTACATCCATTTTTGGACACTTGTAAACATTTATGATACAGTATGTACCCATTTGATTCTTATATTCTTGAAGAATGTGACTTATAAATGCCTCATGAGCTTAGTTTAACTGTCGTACCCATAAGAATTCAGATAAGCTTCTATTCCAATGTTTGTAAATATAATAAATAAAATGCTGTATAGCTTCAAAATATGGTTAAAACTATAATTGTGATATCATGACTATGAATTTCAGTGACTACATTTCTCCAGACCCATCCCTCAGCTTTTTACTGAAACAGTGGCGGGGATAACGCTTAAAGGTTGGCCCTTTAAGGGTAGGGTAATCTGATCCTAGATCTATGGTTAGGGGCGACTTCTAACTTAAGCTGGGAGTACAGTAGCTCACCTAGGGGTCAATCGATGTATAACTCTCACCTTTGGAACTCTGGCAACTCAGTAAGTCGGTGCCTGCCGAGTCAGTGTCTTTGTAGATGGTGTCTCCAAGTAACAAATAATGGAGACAACTGATGGGTTATTTGAGCTAATCCATACTTTGAGCTTGGCTTTAGGCAGCTTCTCGCTTCAGCGGATGCGCTGTAGCCTCACTGTTAGGAATAGGCTTTGACAGACCCGTGGCGGCAGGTAACCTAGTGGTTAGAGCGTTGGGCCAGTAACCGAAAGGTTGTTAGATGGAATCCCTGAGCTGACAAGGTAAAAATCTGTAGTTCTGCCCCTGAACAAGGCAGTTAACCCACTGTTCCTAGGCCATCATTGTTAATAAGAATTTGTTCTTAACTGACTTGGTTGTTAGATCGAAGTTAAATAAATAAAATTAGTGTATCAAGAAATTACCGGTCACTTTAAAGGGTGACTGCACTTCTGTATTTGGCCTCATTTTAGATTTGGTTCATTTAACCAAAGGTAACCCAAATTTACCAAACACATTATGATTGGGTCATCCGAATTGATGTTTACTTGTGTGCTGACAGCTGTGGGCAGGATTGAAACAAACCCAACCTTCATTTACGTTGTGATGCAATGACGACCACAAGTCTCACAAAACTGTTTTGGACGAGACTGACTTTATGACCAATATTAACCTATTTACACTTTGTAGTCAATTTTGACAGTATAATAAATGCTTCTGACTCATAGGCTGTTTAAAAAAAATATATATACGTTGGTTTTTAGGGGCAGTTGCTCTTTAATTCAACATGTACGATATAGAGTACACTGACAAATGACATACCATTTTTAATTTGTGTGTACATAATGAATAGAAACTCCCACACACTTTGCTTGCAGAGTCTCTATTATTGATTGTGCTATTTTGTGACGCACAGTCAATAAATTATACCCTTTGAAAGCACTGTATGACTTTTTATTCATTTGAAGTATTGTAGGGTTGAGTAAATCTTGAGTGCTGTTGCACAATGGAACATGAACATGTACGAATGCATTTCACTAATTTGTGTACAGTAACCTGCTAGGCGAGGGAATTTATTTATTTGAATGGCCATATATATGTAATGTAATGGTATGCATGTGACTTGTCCCTCTCGCAGCACTGTGCTTTTTGACGAGGTGAGGTACGTCCATACAATTGCTGAGCTACAGTCAGTGGAGAGGGCAGCTAAAGGCAAGGCTGACATTGTGCTAGGCCATGTCCAGGTCTTGGGCTTACCAGGTAAGGTCCAGTCTCCCACACTACCTCAAAAGGTTAATAATAAGGAAGGAAACCACAAGGGGTGCATCTCAATTAGTCTGTTTCCTCATCTCAAAGGGCATATTGCTTTCACCCAGCATGGGTTTTCAGATTTAAGAGAAATCCATTTGACTATCGACTTGTTGCCGAGGATGAAAGTAGTTTTCATATATCATACATTTCTTTATATCCAAAGCTATAGAAAATGATTTAGCTATTCAACCCCTTGGTTCCATTTTAGTGCAGCCTAACACTTTGTACCAACTTCTTTGATTTTTGTCATTCGGTGTAACCTTCACGTCCCTGTCATTCTATCCAGAGCACCGAGCGTTGATGGAGACAGCGTTTGTGTACGGAGTCAAGTACCAGTTTGTGCTGACCACAGGAGGCCCAGTGCTGACGAACATGGGGTTAGTGTTCTTCCATCCATAGTCCCCTCGGGAACCCCATCTAAGCTAAAGAGGCCACCTCTCCCCAGTCACAAGATAAAGCTGGGCTGTGTTCAGTAGGGAACAGCGTGGCAAAACAATTTTCAAAGGAAAATAGGTTTGGGCAGTAGAGTAGACGTGTATACGGGAGTTATTTGGAAAAGTGTTTTTATAAATGTGAATATTTTTAAGGAAACACCTGCAGTCAACTCTTGCAGTGTGTATATATATATATATATTTTTTTTTTTTCATTATGACGGTAATCCCCAGTCACGTGGTGTTTGTTTACAAGCACACAACGACAAGAGACCTGAGTCACTTACTGTCCGTTTATACTATACAAGTGTCACTCCTCCTAATGTGGGTGCTAGGTAGTGCTACGTAAACTCGGCAAAGAAAGAAACGCCCTCTCAGTCAACTGCGTTTATTTTCAGTAAACTTAACGTGTAAATATTTGTATGAACATAAGATTCAACAACTGAGACAAACTGAATAAGTAACACAGACATGTGACTAACAGAAATAGAATAATGTGTCCCTGAACCAAGGGGGGGGGGGTCAAAATCAACAATAAGTCAGTATCTGGTGTGGCCACCAGCTACATTAAGTACTGCACTCCTCATGGACTCCACCAGATTTGCCAGTTCTTGCAGGGAGATGTTACACCACTCTTCCACCAAGGCACCTGCAAGTTCCCGGATGTTTCTGGGGGGGAAATGTCCCTCACCCTCTGATCCAACAGGTCCCAGACGTGCTCAATGGGATTGAGATCCGGACTCTTCGCTGGCCATGGCAGAACACTGACATTCCTGTCTAGCAGGAAATCACACACAGAACAAGCAGTATGGCTGGTGGCATTGTCATGCTGGAGGGTCATGTCAGGATGAGCCTGCAGGAAGGGTACCACATGAGGGAGGAGGATGTCTTCCCTGTAACACACAGCGTTGAGATTGCCTGCAATGACAACAAGCTCAGTCCGATGATGCTGTGACACACCGCCCCGGACCATGGCGAACCCTCCACCTCCAAATCGATCTCGCTCCAGAGTACAGGCCTCGGTGTAACGTTCTTTCCTTTGACGATAAACGAAAATCCAACCATCACCCCTGGTGAGACAAAGGGGTGAGCACTTGTCAGTGGCGAGCACTTTTTGCCAGTCCTCTCTGGTCCAGCGACGGTGGGTTTGTGCCCATAGGCAACGTTGTTGCCGGTGATCTCTGGTGAGGACCTGCCTTACAACAGGCCTACAAGCCCTCAGTCCAGCCTCTCTCAGCCGATTGTGGACAGTCTGAGCACTGATGGAGGGATTGTGCGTTCCTGGTGTAACTCGGGCAGTTGTTGTTGCCATCCTGTACCTGTTCTGCAGGTGTGATGTTCGAATGTACCGATCCTGTGTAGGTGTTCTTACACGTGCTCTGCCACTGTGAGGACGATGAGCTGTCCGTCCTGTCTCCCTGTAGCGCTGTCTTAGGCGTCTCACAGTACGGACATGGCAATTTATTGCCCTGGCCACATCTGCAGTCCTCATGCCTCCTTTCAGCATGCCTAAGGCACGTTCACGCAGATGAGGGACCCTGGGCATCTTTCTTTTGGTGTTTTTCAGTCAGTAGAAAAGCCTCTTTAGTGTCCTAATTTTTCATAACTGTGACCTTCATTGCATAACGTGTCTTAACGACCGTTCCACAGGTGCATGTTCATTAATTGTTTATGGTTCATTGAACAAGCATGGGAAACGGTGTTTAAACCATTTACAATGAAGATCTGTGAAGTTACTTGGATTTTTACAAATTATCTTTGAAGGACAGGGTCCTGAAAAAGGTACATTTCTTTTTTTGCTGAGTTTATTAACAGCCATTGTCAGCCAATCCAGTAGAGGTTGGAAACTATGGTGCGCTTTGATTGGTCACTCGCGTCACATTACAGAGGATTTAAATAAACTTTAATCCCGCCCTGTTCAGCTCCCTCGCCTATGCTCGCATTGCTCATTAAAACTTATTTTTTTTATAAGCACATAGTATTTGGGATTGACTTTAAGAAATTTTGCTAAATTAATATTATGGTGTTTCTATTCCAAGAAAAAAACAAAAAAAACTCTTCCTTTCCGTTAGGATGGAAAGGAAAATATGGCGCTGTACAATGTGACGGTCGGGAGTACAGTACTGGGCTATTTAAATAAAGGTGACACTAAGAGCATAACATTGCTACTGTATAATTGTAGTCTAATCAATATCCAAACAGAGATTCAGTGGAAAATAAAATTGATTTACATTGTTTTAGTTTGAACTAGCACTAAGAACAGAACAGGGGGAACGTTTCCCTAGTCAGCGCCATTATTAGTGCAATGCCCCTTAAAGTGTTACACGGAAACCAAACCGACTGTGTGCATGCGCCATCGTGCATAAATGTATTTTGTCACCCCACAACAAACGCGATCACAAAACGCAGGTTAAAATATCAAAACAAACTCTGAACCAATTATATTAATTTGGGGACAGGTCGAAAAGCATTAAACATGTATGGCAATTTAGCTAGCTAGCTTGCACTTGCTAGCTAATTTGTCCTATTTAGCTAGTTAATTTGTCCTGGGATATAAACATTGAGTTGTTATTTTACCTGAAATGCACAAGGTCCTCTACTCCACCAATTAATCCACACATTAAATGGTCAACCGAATCGTTTCTAGTCATCTCTCCTCCTTCCAAGCTTTCTCTTCTCTTGACTTTATATTGCGATTGGCAACTTTCATAAATTAGGTATCCGCCACTGACCTATTTTGTCTTTCAGTCACCCATGTGGGTATAACCAATGAGGAGATGGCACGTGGGTACCTGCTTCTATAACCCAATGAGGAAATGGGAGAGGCAGGACTTGCAGTGCGATCTGCGTCAGAAATAGAACTAACTTCAGCTCTTCGCAACGCAGATGCTTGTTGGCTCAATAATTGAATAATATAGATTTCAAAATTTATTTTGCAACACCCTCGATGCGAGCGGTGTAGTCAGCCTGTTACTCTGTGCTACCCGGGGTGGGGGTCCACCCCACCCTCCTCCTCCCTTCCCTATGGGCTAGGTCGGTCTTCTGTGCGTAGCTCTGCTGCCCGTCCCGTGTCCCCTGCTCTTGTGCCTTGAACCTTGCGCGCTTTCAGTGGATACAGCTGGAGAACTGCAAGGCAATCCCATTGTGCTCCACTCGGGAACCATGACCAATATATATTGTCCTGCTAATAACAGGGCTATTAAATATCTGTGAGAATATCCAATGGGCTTTTATAATAATAATAATTGCTTTGTTTAAAAAAAATCCAATATTTTTTCAAATAACGTAAATTGAGCGAGGAAAGTTAAGGCCGGCACGGGTATGCACAGCTTGCACGGTATGCAGTGTCTTAGACCGTTGCGCCACTCAGACACTGTACAATGTGACTGGTCGGAAGTGGGCAAAAGTACTACAGTAAGGGTAAAATAACCTTAGTAACAACAGTTTTAGTCAGTAATTCTGAAGTCGTGCACAATTATCAGTTTCTATTTAGGTTTGTCGCCCAGTCATTGTCAGACACAGTAAGAGCACTGATTATGCTTTTCGGTCTGGAGCAATGAAGTGGTGACGCAGGGTACCGTACTAAACCACAAATTACCTCTAAACCCCGCAGCATAATTGCTAGACTTTTAGTGGAGCAACCACTGTATATAGTTGCAGTCTGTTCACAACCGTTTGCCAACTAGATATCTTATAACTACAAGGGTTAACTGTCTAAAATCTGCAGTTTTTTAGTTACTTGTATAACTTGATGAGCTGGGATGTCTAACCTGCAAATAGTTTGAGACTGTATAAGATGCTCTCAATGCGCTCAGTAGCATTTAGCTATGGACATTTACGTATACTTGTTAGCATTGCTAACCTTCAGATTACAGAGCCTCAGTGGGGTTTGAAAATAGTGCCCCTTGTGTTCAGTGTCTGTATTACCAAATATCCAGGGATGGCACAAGGTCTTTATGAAGGTATGAAAATCTGGATACCGCCCAAGTCTAACGAAAAAGAAGAGAGAAATATTGGTCAAATACAGGATGTACATCCCCTTTCATTCTTGTTTCAAACTGTTTTCTCTCTACTGAACATGACCGTGATGAAACGGTGTATGAAAGAATATGCTATTGAAACATCGTTCCCTCTTCTGTGTGAAAGTCAGATGTCTAATAACCCTGGATGATATATGTAGATGCCTATGTGGTATGCATGGAATGTATGACCAAATGGGTCTGCACCAAGACAAGGTAACTAGAATCCTCTTTCTATATACACTGCTCAAAAAAATAAAGGGAACACTAAAATAACACATCCTAGATCTGAATGAATGAAATATTCTTATTAAATACTTTTTTCTTTACATAGTTGAATGTGCTGACAACAAAATCACACAAAAATKATCAATGGAAATCAAATTTATCAACCCATGGAGGTCTGGATTTGGAGTCACACTCAAAATTAAAGTGGAAAACCACACTACAGGCTGATCCAACTTTGATGTAATGTCCTTAAAACAAGTCAAAATGAGGCTCAGTAGTGTTGTGTGGCCTCCACGTGCCTGTATGACTCCCTACAACACCTGGGATGCTCCTGATGAGGTGGCGGATGGTCTCCTGAGGGATCTCCTCCCAGACCTGGACTAAAGCATCCCCAAACTCCACTGTGGTGCAACGTGGCGTTGGTGGATGGAGCGAGACATGATGTCCCAGATGTGCTCAATTGGATTCAGGTCTGGGGAACGGCGGGCCAGTCCATAGCATCAATGCCTTCCTCTTGCAGGAATTGCTTACACACTCCAGCCCACTGAGTCTAGCATTGTCTTGCATTAGGAGGAACCCAGGGCCAACCGCACCAGCATATGGTCTCACAAGGGTCTGAGGATCTCATCTCAGTACCTAATGGCAGTCAGGCTACCTCTGGCGAGCCCATGGAGGGCTGTGCGCGCCCCCCAAGAAATGCCACCCCACACCACGACTGACCCACCGCCAAAACCAGTCATGCTGGAGGATGTGCAGGCAGCAGAACGTTCTCCCACGGCGTCTCCAGATTGTCACGTCTGTCACATTGCTCAGTGTGAACCTGCTTTCATCTGTGAAGAGCACAGGGCGCCAGTGGCGAATTTGCCAATCTTGGTGTCTCTGGCAAAATGCCAAACGTCCTGCACGGTGTTGGGCTGTAAGCACAACCACCACCTGTGGACGTCGGGCCCTCATACCACCCTCATAGAGTCTGTTTCTGACCGTTTTGAGCAGAGACATGCACATTTGTGGCCTGCTGGAGGTCATTTTGCAGGGCTCTGGCAGTGCTCCTCCTTGCACAAAGGTGGAGGTAGCGGTCCTGGCTGGGTTGTTGCCCTCCTACGGCCCCTCCACGTCTCCTGATGTACTGGCCTGTCTCCTGGTACGCCTCCATGCCTGGACACTACGCTGACAGACACAGCAAACCTTCTTGCCACAGCTCGCATTGTGTGCCATCCTGGATGAGAGCTGCACTACCTGAAGCCACTTGGGTGTGGGTTGTAGACCACGTCTCATGCTACCACTAGAGTGAAAGCACCGCCAGCATTCAAAAGTGACCAAAATCAAGCCAGGAAGCATAGGAACTGAGAAGTGGTCTGTGGTCACCACCTGCAGAACCACTCCTTTATTGGGGGTGTCTTGCTAATTGCCTATAATTTCCACCTGTTGTCTATTCCATTTGCACAACAGCATGTGAAATTTATTGTCAATCAGTGTTGCTTCCTAAGTGGAGAGTTTGATTTCACAGAAGTGTGATTGACTTGGAGTTACATTGTGTTGTTTAAGTGTTCCCTTTATTTTTTTGAGCAGTGTATATGGCTTAGACTTTTGCTCAACTCCCAAATGACCCCTAGACATTTTGTGTAGATCTGAAAGTTTGGATACCCGAGTCATTGATAGCCTAAATATACTTATTCCAATATTGCTTACACTCATCTCTTTCTTTCAGATCACACAAAAGGGTAGGTGCCTGTGCACAATTTACAATTCGGCATATTACGACTATTGGTGTCATCTTCCTCTTGTGCTACATTGCAGGGTGGAGGATATTTCATCTCTGACAGCAGGTCTGTGGTTCCTGCACTGTAAGGGTGCGTCCCAGTCCCAGCACTCAGACCCCTGTCCACACACGGCCCTAAGGAGAGCCCTCACCACCCTCCACATCTACACTTTCCTCCAGCTGATGGAAGCCCCACTGGTGGTGAGAAGCCAGGTTGCCCAGTCTCAAATCAGTCTCTACTCCCTAGCTGGTGGATGATTTCAGACAGAGTGAATACTGGAGCCACCCTACTTCTGGCAGTCCCTGCCACAGTGTCTATGCGTCCCTTATCAACAATATATTCACTTCAAAGATAACTTCAAAATTCAAAACAAGCAAATAAAACAGCCTTCATGCTAAGACAACAGTTTGATTAGTGATTCTTAGGCTACAGGCAGAATACATATATCCCTTGTTGTTGGAACTCTAGTGATTTTTGCTCCGTCTTTTTGTCGTTATTGTTCATGTCTGGGATTAAAAAAGTTTACAATTTCTCTCCCTATCAGAGTGAGGCCTCAGTGGAGCCCTCAGAGGTGAACATGGTCCACAGCCACCTCCAGGTGCCCCTGCTCTTCCTCTTCTCTCAGCCCCACACGGTGGCCCTTGACCGGGTCACTGCCCAAACTCTAGCCTGGAGGCTGAGAGGCCAGGTGGGCCTGGTGCTCATCCACAGGTCAGTACCAGTGGAGGGCCTTGACAACACTGGCTCATCCTACCTTTTGTTGGGTTGTGTTAATTTGTCATGAAATGGAAGAAAACAGTCTGAAATTGAGTTAAACAGGTTGGTAGTAGGGGTACTATCTGTTTGTCTTATAAGAAATGCTTGTTTTTGTTTGTATGTTTTACATTTGAGTAATTTAGCAGACTCGCTTATCCAGAGCGACGTCATTCCCTTTTTCAAACGGGGGATTTTGAAACGTTTTGCTTCAGTGTTCCCTAATTTAACATTACCCTGGTTATAGTCATCATGGGTTGGTAGTTCCTACCTATTGCAATATGGCTTGGTCCATGATCTTTAACCCTCTATGCACTCATAAAGATCTGAAGGATTTGTAGAGTGAGCAATATGGTAATAGTTCTGATGAGCTTGGCACTGGACCC